>NW_005872046.1:90689-104802 GCF_000147115.1 Myotis lucifugus
CCTGCACTCCCCACACTGGGGATCCAGCCCACAACCTGGGGCCTGCTTGACCAGGAATTGAACTCCTGGTTCATAGGTCAACACTCAACCACTGAGCTATGCAGGTGGGGGCAATAAATTTGGTAGTTTTTTGTTAGTGCTTTGATGAAACAGAACTGTTAGAATTTTTTTTTTCCCTATAAAATATACGTAACCCCTAAAGGCATATGCCATTTAGCAAAATGTTAACTACTAATGTCAGGGAGAAGTAAAAATAGTATTTTGCTTATTTTGGGGGGTCATGAATTGCATTTTTGTCTCTCATAATAATTGAATTTCCTTTCATTGTACAACAAGGTAGTTAGATAGTCTTCTAGCGATATCTTTTGGCCAAGAGATAAAATGTTCTTTTTCTGCCAACCTTATTTCAGAAATGCAGATAATTAAAACCACTAACTTTATAACTCAGTCATCTAGGAATTTGCTCTTGGCTATGGATTCCTCGTGTGTATTTGTAACTTAGTATTTTGAGACATGTGCAATCCCTTATTTTTATTTTACTTATTTATTTATTTTAAAAATATTTTTATTGATTTCAGAGAGGAAGGGAGAGGGAGAAAGAGATAGAAACATCAATGATGAGAGAGAATCATTGATTGGCTGCCTCCTGCACACCCCACACTGGGGATCAAGCCAGCAACCCAGGCATGTCCTTTGGCTGGAATCAAACCTGGGACCCTTCAGTCCGCAGGCCGACACTGTATCCACTGAGCCAAACCGGCTAGGGCTCCCCTATTTTTAAATAGTGATAGAAGTAAAGCGGTGGGGGGGGGGGGGGAGGTTTTTTAAAGATCTAGAGAGTAGAGGCTTTGGCCAGCATACACTTTCACAAATAATTTTTTTTTTAAATATATTTTATTGATTCTTTACAGAGAGGAAGGGAGAGAGATAGAGAGCTAGAAACATCGATGAGAGAGAAACATTGATCAGCTGCCTCCTGCACATCTCCCACTGGGGATGTGCCCGCAACCCAGGTACATGCCCTTGACCGGAATCGAACCTGGGACCCTTGAGTCCGCAGGCCGACGCTCTATCCACTGAGCCAAACCGGTTTCGGCTCACAAATAATTTTTAGTATGTAATAATGGAAGAAAACAAAACATAGTTTTTGTACTTTTGCTTTCGAGGGTGGGATATTGCATTCTGTATCTTTAGGTTGATGTTTTGGTATAATATAACACATTTAATGAACATTAATTGGATAAATGTTGGCAAAATGAAACAATCTCTCATGTTTATTCTAGTTGATTTTCCCCTAAAATATTAAAGGGTTATACTATATGTATGGTTAAACAGCACTGTATTAAATAATACTGTAAAGTATGGTGTTTATTACCATGCTATCTTCTTAGCTAATGCAAATGACACCTGGAAAAATAGTAATACCTACTTATGTTTATGCTTGAAAAGCTGAAAGTATGATACAAACTGAACCACTCACTGTCCACCATCTTATGGGTAATGTGATAGCAGTCTAGGTCCAGATACGTTATTTCAGAATTGGTTGACATATGTGTCTTATTTTGTCCATTTTAGTGAGAGAAGGGGTGGGGCCAGCCTCTTTGGCCCCTGCTTTTCTTAGTGTTCTCTAGCAGCCGGATCTCCTTTTGGCAGATGTTGTCTATGGCATATGGAACACATTTTTGCTACCAACTCCTTCAATTGAGGGCAGATGTTCCATGTCCTTAAATATGCCTTTATGGAATCTCTTTGGATCACTGCTGAGACTCCAGTAGCAAACCTAACCACAGAACTGACCATAAAGGAAAAAAGAGAAAAGGCTTTGGGGTCTAGGATCCTTGCCTGTGTAAATCCCAAGAATGTTAACACCATGCTGATCTTGACTGATTCTTACCATGGGTGTTAACTTCTGGAATCTTCTTACTAGGGTTCAAATCTTACTGTGCCATTTTGAGTATATCAGCTTATCTAGGAAATAAATGTGTGAAACTGATGAACTAACACCTTTATCTAGTGTCAGCATAATACAAGTTATATTAGTATGTAATGAGCACCATAGTGTGGTTCATGTTTATTTTGCTATGGAGTTTAATTCCACATCTCTTTTAGTTGATCAGTCTCTTGGTTGTTTATTCCCAAGTAGTATTTCAAGAGTTGATGGCTTCAAAGTTTCAAAAGTCATTCTGCTCCTAAAGTAGCCAGGCATTGTGGCTCTGTGATGGATATGCGGCACAATTGTTACCAGGAAGGAGAGAAAGCCAGGTCTTGTCTTTTTGTGTTATTATCATTCTAAAATAAGATACAACTAGCAAATAAATCAAGCAAATCTAAGCAATGCAGATTACTACCTTGACAAGGAGACACAGTGGTTAAGTCATGAATATCCAGAAAGTTGTGGCTAATTATCATCCGCTCTTTAGGTCTGTTATGAAAGCAACAAAATCTTTTCTGATTTAATTATGTTCCATTGATAGTGCCTCCTGCAACCAAACCTTGACCTGATTCATAGGTAGAGGCTCAAATACTCAGCCACGCCTGCTAGGCTGAATTTTTATATAATAAGCTGTCCGGCCTGTGTAACTCAGTGGTTGAGCATTGATCTATGAATCAAGAGGTCACCCATTTGATTCCTGGTCAGGGCACATGGCCTGGGTTGTGGGCTCAATCCCCAGTAGGGGGCATGCAGGAGACAGCCAATCAATGAATCCCTCTCATCATTGATATTTCTAACTTTCTCTCCCTCTCCCTTCCTTTCTGAAATCAATTTAAAAAATTTTTTTAAAGTAGTAAAATACACTAAATCAAAGTAATGTAACTTGCATGTAGAAAGCTTAGAAACAGGAAAAAAGCTATAATCCTATCAAGAGGCAACCACCATGAATATATTGTTATATTTGTTTCCAGTATTTTTTTCTGCATGAAATAATGCAGTTGAAGTCCAATGGTTAAATTTTTTCTTCTCCTTTCGTCATTTAGTATATTATCAGCATTTAAAAAAATATATCTTTATTGATTTCAGAGAGAAAGGGAGAGGGAGAGATAGAAACATCAATGATGAGAGAGAATCATTGATTGGTTGCCTCCTGCACGTCCCCTAATGGGGATTAAGCCTGCAACCCAGGCACATGCCCTGGACCGGAATCGAACCCAGGACCCTTCAGTCCGCAGGCTGACACTACCACTGAGCCAAAACAGTTAAGGCAACATTTTTATTTGTTATTCAAAATTTGTAAAGATTTAAAAATATGTGCATAAATGAACATAATCTATTTTTTTTTATTTCAGTCTCTTAAAAGTTTTTATATGGTAGTGGACTTTTTTTTATATATATATAAATCTGGGTTCCCATGTCAGATTATTTTCTCAACACTGGAATTAGTCTTTTATTTCAAACTAAACATATTAGCATAACCAAAATACTTAGCATTTCCCTAAGGATTTCTAAATCTTTATCACTTTTGGAAACCTAATGTTTGTGGTACAGGTATTTTTTTTTTAGAAAGCCAGGTCCATTTCCTGCTCCCCAAATCAGAAACTAGAGTTTAATTACATTCTTTTTGGTACACACATCTTAATACTTTCTCAAAGATGGGGACTGAGCTGGCATATCAGTAGGTCTTCTTACTAATGACTGGATACTGGCCACCTCAGATTAAGTACTTGGTGTATTTTTAGCTACTATGGAAAAAAACAATTTAAAAATTTCTATTATTATATTAGTGCTTTAGTCTTGCTAAACTTTCCACATATTTTTGGTTACTAGACAAGAATTCCGAAGACAAATTTGATCCTATTTTCAATGATCCCAACACTTGTCTTTATTTTCTTTTTTTTTCCTTTACAGGGATGTTCAGATTGAACAGATTGTTATTTTTTAAAAAATATGTTTTTATTGTGTGTGTGTGTGTGTATTTTGTTTTGTTTTAAGAGAGAGGGAGAGGAAGGGAGTGGGAGAGAGAGAAAAAGAAGAAAAACCCCACATCAATGTGAGAGCGGAACATCAATCAGTTGTCCCCCGCATGCACCCTGACCAGGAATCAGACCCGAAACCTGGGCATGTGCCCTGACCAGGAATTGAATTGGCTGCATTTTGGCGCGTGGGACAATGCTCAGCCAACTGAGCCACACTGCCCAGGGTCCAGCACTCATCTTTCCTATGATGCTTCAGAAATCATAAAAATAGAATTTCTACATCAGAGTTTTTTCATCTGGATGGGCTGCAGTGCTCCCTTGATCCCATCTCCACATAATTTATATGCAACACATTGTTTTTATGTGCCTTGTTTTTGAAAGATGGTTCATAGCTTATCATCTCCTGGAAATTACATGCAACATATTTTTATATGCATTTTTCTGGAGAGATGGTTTTATTAGCTTTTATTAGAATTTACAGAAATGTAAGTCACGGCTTCTACTCCCCAATACAAAACCTAGTAAAAGAACCACACCACATTTTTTTAGACTTCGAAGGAATGAAATTGACAACTGTTCCTATAGTTAAGTAAAAAACTATTACTTAGAATTTGGATATTTCCTTATGTGCTTATCAGTGTAAGAATGGGTCTATTTGCCACGAGCGATAGACTGCCGTGTGCGGAAGAGATGTTCACACAGGGTCAGGCAGCGTGCCTGCCACAGAGTAAGTTCTTAAACATAGTAGTTATTGTTGTAGCGGTGAAGGGATTTGCATATCACTGTTACCCTTTTCCCTCCTGCCACTTGATTCATGTTATTTAGAGGAAAGAAATAGAAGTCCCCAGAAGTGGCCATCAAAATGCAAAAGCATTTCTTCCTGCTGGAGAAGATGTGCTGTTAATGAATTGGTTTCACTGTTCCCATGTGCTAGAGAATTACATTGTGGTTTGCAGCCAGACGCCGATGCCACAGCTATTTTCTTGTCCTTGCATAATGAGAGGGTTTTGGTGTTTCTGCTGTATTCTACACATTTACACTATGCAGCTCATTTTCATATCGTATTTCATATGCAACACCATTTTGTGGTGAGTTTTCTGTTAAAGAGCAAAAGTAGGAAGAATCAAGGCAGGAGGAAGTGGGGAGGACGAGACGGGGAAGCCCAGAGTTCATCCCAGCCGTGGAATTTTGGATGGAGTTGATAGTTGAGATTTAGAGAGAAAAGCATGTGTTATTTTCTTCTGTAGCTGCAAGGAGTAAGAACTTATTTGAAAGTTAATGCAGAATTTAATGGAGATTTGTCTACTAGGCAACACAGAAATTAAATTACCTTCTTTATTCACCTGATTCCATTTTCCAGGGACCCTCCCGGTGCACTATTAGATGTTAAACAAAAAATAAAAACAGGAACACAAAACCATAATGTTTAACTTTTCTCTTTTTATTTTTGTTTTTTGGTAATCTCCAACTAAGGATACTTTAAGAGAGAATAGAAGGGAGGGAGCAAAAGCGGGCAGGGAGCGGGGAAAAGAGGGAGTGGGTGGAGAAGAGAGGGGAGGGGAGAAGGAGAGAAACATCAATGTGAGAGAGACACATCGATTGGTTGTCTCCAGCACATGACCCACCGTGGCTGGGGATCAAACCTGCAACCCAGGTACGTGCCCTTGACCTGTCCTTGACCAGGAATCGATCCCAAGACCCTTTGGTGCACAGCTTACACTGGCCAGGCCTCCTTCTCTGTCTTTTTAAAATATTTTTTAAATATATGTTTTTATTGCCCTAGCTGGTTTGGCTCAGTGGATAGAGCGTCAGCCTGCGGACTGAAGGGTCCCAGGTTTGATTCCCATCAAGGGCACATACCCAGGAGGCAGCTAATCGATTATTCCCTCTCATCATTGATGTTTCTAACTCTCCCTCTCTTTTCCCCTCTGAAATCAATAAAAATATTAAAAAATGAAAACAAGTCAATGTTTCTCTTCCTCTCTCCTTTCTTTAATATATATATGTGTGTGTGTGTGTGTGTGTGTGTGTGTGTGTGTGTGTGTATATGCTTTTATTGATTTCAGAGAGGAAGGGAGAGGGAGAGAGAGATAGAAACATCAATCATGAGAGAGAATCACTGATAGGCTGCCTCCTACACGCCTCCCCACTGGGGATCGAGCCCACAATCTGGGCATGTGCCCTGACCAGGAATCAAACCAGTGACCTCCTGGTTCATAGGTCTAGGCTCAACTACTGAGTGACACCGGCTGGACTAAAAAAAAGGAATATTGATTATAAAATACACAGGGCAGACTAGCAATAGTAAGAAGCAAACTTTAATACATCATTCACAAAAGGGGAAAAATTTCTAAGTAGCAGTAGCCTCTGTGATTTCATCATTTTTGACAAAAACCCATAGATGCTGTTTTCTCTTTCTAAATTAATGGATCTAGATTGGCGGGAGTAGGCCTGTCAATTTCAAGTTAGTACTAAGAATTGTTTGAAATTGGAGAGGTGGTATATCAGTCCCATTAGTCTCAGGCATTATCTATGGTTCACCTCACTGTCAATGATTCTCACTTGGCAACAATTGAAGATCATCATTCAATTGTTCCTTAATTCTTGTTACTGCAGAGCAGTTACTCTCTCCAGCAGGATGCCAGACCGCCAGGGCGAGTAGGGTGCATACCAGGTAGACCTGGCCCTTCAGAGGGAAAAAGAGCTGCTGAAGATAAGCCTCAGGGAAGGAAATTGGGGAGAGGGAGGGAAGACTGTGAAGGGGGATCAACAGCCCTTACCCAGACTAGTATTACTTGATCCAATCTGTGAGGGATTTCTCTAGTGTTAGTCATCCAGGTTCCTGTGTCTCATAAGAAACAAACCAAATTAACTTTAAGATCTCCATTAGAATTGTGGAAAGTGTAAGCCATCTTTTCCTTATTCTTATTGACCAGAAGTTTACAATATGGGACTTGGAATATTTTTATGATTTTATCACTGTAAAACCTATAACTTCCCCCACTCCCAAAACACACACACACACACACACACACACACACACTAGACCAGAAGAGAAATATGTAAGGATTTAATGGGAGAGGAGAGTGGCTAATATTGGAAGGATTTGGTGCTGCAGAGGTGTCAATTTTGAGGAAGAGTGAATTAACTTGCGATGACTTTAGAACTCTCCTCCTAGGCAGTGTTTGTATGTCTAGTTTCTTGTGGGTACAGAATTGCTTATGCTTAGGAAGAGAAATATAATTTTGAAATTATTCATAAATTTACCTCAGAGGGAACAAAACATTTTTTTTTACAAAAGCACACCTACTGTTACGTTGATTTAAAATACCAATCTTGTAAAAATATGAGTTATTTCTCTATCCTAAAAATGAAGCATGTGGTTTGAAGACATTTTGGGGTGGGGGTGGGGGGGTTGGTCTTTTTTTTTTTTTTAAATTCAATTATAGTTTACATTTAATATTGTATTAGTTTCAGGTGTATGGTATAGTGGTTAATCATATACTTAACAAAGTTCCCTCTGAAGACAGTTCTGTTAAGTTTATTTTGGGATATTTACAAATACCCATTGCTGGATATTGAAAATGAAGAGCAGTTGTATAGAGAGCAGCCTAGATGGTTAGAACTAGGCTCAAGTCAAGTTCTAATTTGTTGTGTAGCCTGAGATAAGTAATTACCTCTTTGGGCCTTCGTTTACCTATAAAATAAAGTAGTAGTTAGGCTGCCTTTTCTGATTTTTAAAAATTTTAGTTCTATTATAAATCATTGATTTTTAAGAGAAAAGAGATCTCATTTTGTAATATTTTGAAGGATCTAATACACCTGTGTTATTATAAAATCGAATATCAACTCGTGCAATTTAATAATCATAACCCATCGTGGGGGAAACAAATAGATCTAAGTGAAAGAACAAGTTCTGAATAAGTAAGACGATAACACAAGGTTTCTTAGTTTCTAAGTTGTTGTACTTGCAACAGGATCTAGTTGTATGAACTTTGCCCTAAATAATAATAAGAGAATGGCTCTCTTAACGTCCAATCTCTCTGCTAGAATTCTCTCCCTCAAAGTTCCCTGTTATGTAAGCCCTTAGCTGAGCCTGTCAACTCTTTAACTACAGGATTTAGAACAGATGGTCACCACCAAGTGAGGTGACCCATCTATTCTGTATTCAAACACGTGCAGATCTTCATGGTGTAGTATCCGTTGGATACTTGGAGTTAGTGTGAGCTCTGGTCACTTTCATTAACCCTCGCATTTAGTTGGGATGAATTTTGTCATAATTCAGTAATTCACTTTATGGAACACTGCACACAGACCTTCGATGTTTGCTTAGGCCACTAAGGACAGTGTTGTATGGCTTCAATCTCATGACTGTCCATGGGGCTTTAAAAAATGAACTTCTCAACAGTGTGGATATTCAGTACACCTAACACTAGGAGCCTGGTTTGGTTTTATTTTATTTTATTGAGGCAAGCAAACATATGGATTACATAGGTAAGAGATTGATTTTAAATATGTAACTATATCTTAATATATCATAGCCACTCTACTAAGTATTGAGTAATCAACCTGGTAAAATGTTGATGCTTTAAAAAATTATATTTAAATATTGCAGAACTAAAAAAAAAAAAAAGTAAAGGAAAAAGAAACGAGAAATGCAGGGCTGCTCTAGCCAGTTTGACTCAGTTTGACTGAAGAGTCCCGGGTTTGATTCTGGTCAACGGCCCTTACCTCGATTGTGGGCTCGGTCCCTGGCCCTGGGTCGGGGGGCGTGGGAAAGGCAACCAATGTTAAATATTTTGACATTTATTGACAGAAATCAGATCTCTCTCACATCCATGTTTCTCTCTTTCCCTCCCTTCCACTCTAAATAAAATGATCAATGGAAAATAATTCTCAGGTGAGGATTACAAAAAAGAAAAATGCAGGGCTTGTCCTTGTATGCATTATTGGTGGGAATGTAATGGTATAGTTGCTATAGGAAATGGTTTGTGTTCTAGCCGGTTTGGCTCCGTGGATAGAGCCTCGGCCTGCAGACTGTAGGGTTGCGGGCTCTATCCCCAGTAGGGGTTGTGCATAAGGCAGCTGATCAACGATTCTCTCATTGATGATGTTTCTATCTCTCGCTCCCTCTCCCTTCCTCTCTGAACTCAATTAAAAAATATTTTTAAAAAAGAAAAAGAAAATCGTTTGTCAGTTCTGGGAAAAGTTAAACAGAATTATGATCCAGCAATTCCATTTCAGGTATCTGCTCAAAAGCAGGGAAATTAGGCCTCAAATAGATACTTGTACCCCCATTTCATAGTGGTATTTACAAGAGCCAAAAGTACATCAACAGAACAACCCAAATGTACATCAACAGAAGAAGTGATAAATAAAATTTATATACACAATGAAATATTATTCAGCCTTAAAAAGGAATGAAATTCTGATATATCTTACAACCTGGATCAACCTTAAAAATACCATGCTGCCCTGGCTGCGTGGCTCAGTTGGTTAGAGTGTCTTCCCGTGCACCAAGTTTGTGGGTTCGACTCCCCTGGGCTGCCAATTAGAACAGGAGGCAACCTTTTGATGTTTCTATCTCTCTGTCTCTCCAAAATCAATAAAAACATATCCTCCGGTGAGTATTTAAAAACAAAGCAAAACCCAAAACATTATATAAGTGAAATAGGCCAGTCACAAAAGGACAAATATTGTGTGTGATAATTAGAACAGGCAAATTTATAGAGACCGAAAAGTACAATATAAGTTAGCAATGACTCTGAGAAGACAAATGAGGGGTTGTCCGACAGCTGCAGCGTGTCTGTCTGGGATGGTGAAAGGCTCTGGAAATGGAGAGTAGTGGTAGTTGTACAACTTTGTGAATGTACTTAATGTTACTAAGTTGTACACTTAAAAATTGGTTAAAATGTTTTACCACAAAATCTCCAAAGAAATAGAAATAGAGGGTTTTCACCTTTTTTTTTTCCTTTTTTAAAAAAATATTTTTAAAAAAATAGCCAAACCAGCTAGGGCTTCACCTATTTTTAAGAAAGCATCTTCTAAAAAAAAAAAAAGATATATATATATATATATATATATATTTTATTGATTTCAGAGAGGAAAGGAGAGGGAGAGAGATAGAAACATCAATGATGAGAGAGAATCATTGATTGCCTGCCTCCTGCACGCCCCCCATTGGGAACCTAGCCCGCAACCCAGGCATGTGCCCTTGACCGGAATCGAACCCGTGACACTTCAATCCGCACTAGGCAGACACTCTATCCACTGAGCTAAGCTGGCTAGGGCTTAAGAAAACATCTTGAACCAATTCTTAAATCTTGTGTTTGATCCTGTTTTTCTACCTATTTCATCGTTGCTTCATTCCCACAGAGTTCCTTCATGTGGTTGAGGTGGCTTTGGTGGGTGTGATTAGGTCAGGATCCACTGGTTTTGCTCCCAGCAGGCTTGCTTCTTACACTGGTTAAATATTTTGAGGGTGGTGGGTGAAGGAGAGGTAGTTTAAAATGGAAAGACAATGCATGTTGGAGTTCCCATTCCAACATAGAAAGCGTGCTTTTGTGGCAAACCGAAAGGCTGGGAATGAAGGGTGATGAAATACAGGCCTTCTTGCCCTCCCCATTTCTGGTTGTGGGAATCTGTTCTGAATCCAACTGCAAGTGGAAAACCCATCTCTGGCTGAGCAGCCAGGGAGGCCCTCCCGCCAATCCCCCAAATGTGCTGCTGAGAGTTTGGCCCCGTGAGGATGGACCCGAGGCTGGGTGGCTGCGATGGGGCTCTAACCCGCCTCTGCACTGAATGTTGGCCGTGACCTTGAGACTTGCCCGCTCACAGCAGCTGTACTGGTTCTTGCTCGATTGCCACTATTGCATGGCCAGAGCTGAACTCCTCTGGCTCTGCCATTGACAGGATCTGGCAAGTTCCAACTATGGTTCCAGCTCTCCCAGTACCTACCACCCACTGGGCATGGGGGCAGCTCAGGTGTGTATGTTGGTGGCTCCTTGTACCACCTCTGGCTCAGGTCTCAATCCCTGGGAAGTGGGGAGCTCCCTGTCCATCAGCCTGGCCTTCGGAAAGGCTGGGGGTGGGGGGGGGGCGGGGGAGAGGAGAGGAGGGGGGATGCTTAGTGACAGTTGAGGGAGAGATTTCTTTGGGGAAATGAAGGTCACCAGAAATGTCCAGAGCAAGAGATAAATCTTTTCTTTCCAGCCACACAGAGTGGCAAGTGTATTTTGAAAACCTGCCCCCGCCCCGCCCCCGGCCTCATCCTGTCCTTTTCCTTTTAAGTGGCTTTATTATTATTTTTTTAATCCGTCTTTGTCATTGGACATTTATTGACAGAAATCAAATTGCTGTGTTTCTGGGAAAGCGCCTGCTGCAAAGAGGTGTGGTTCCGGAGGAATGAGACACGCAGCCCAACAGCTGAGCCTACACTGTCCTCACATAACCTCCTGCCTTAAATATCGCCAATATTTAGCTTGCCTTATAAAGTAAAAATGCACAATACCTTCCAGAGTTCGAGCAAGCCCCGCGGCCCCCCCCTCCGCCGCTCAGCTCAGCTATATCTTCTGTATGTTGGAGGCAGGGCCGCGCCGCTTCCCCCTCCGCCCCCTCCCCACCGCAGACCTGCCCTCAGAGCCACCCAGGGGTTACTCATCAGGGAGACTCGGCCAGCCATCGATCCGATGGCGGAGACCTGGGGGATTGGTGTGCATTGTTTTTGCCGAAGCCTCCCGTGAATCCCCTGCGACCAGATCCTCCGCAGCGAACTCCATGTCGCAGCTTGTGGCTGCCTGTGTCCTGTGGTGAGAGCAGACCCGCACAGGAGATCCTTTGTCTGGGAAGGCTAGGCAGAGAGGATCACTTTGGAGTTGCTAAGCTCTGCATTGCCATTGGCTGCACTCTTTGTGGGGCTGTTTTTGCAAAAGGCATGCCCAGCACGTCTACAGTGCTGGCAGGCCAGGGCTGCCTTGAAACACCATGATAATAATACCAAAAAGCAGTTTGCAGAACTGTTCCACTGTAGAGGCTTCCTCTGCAGAAGCAAGCAAGATGGCTACCTCGTGGGCTTCGCTGTGAAGAATGCAGAGGCTAATTAAGACAGACTTTAAGGGGAAGAAAGGGTATTTCCCTACTTCATCTTTCTGCAAGGCTTTTTTTTTTTTTTTTTCAGTGACTTTTACAGTATACATTTTACATAAGCTCTTGAGATTCTGCTTAGCAAACATGTTGATGCTTTGAAAGGGTATAAGTAGTTTTATAGAGAAATAGCCAAAATAATTTTGGGGGGTGGGAGTTAATTTTTTTTTTTTTCCTTAAATGGAGGCTCATTTTGCAATTTATTTTTTTATTTTTATTATTTTTTTAGGTTATAAAGGAAAACAAGAGGCCCAAGAGGGAAAAGAAGCCCAAAGTTTTAAAGGTAATCAGCTATTGATTAAATCATATCAGTTTTTTTTCCATGTCATATAGTATTTTTCTGTCACTTAGGGGTAAATTTGCAGTACAGGGGATGTGAATTTCCCCAGACTTTCAGTAAATGAATTTTCACTCCAGGAAAGTGTTTTCTCTTTTTTTTTTTTGATGTGCTGCATAATGTGCATATTAGCATCCTTTATTTTCAACTCCACACAGATCTGCAGAAGGAAAAGTTTATATGCAAAGTGTTGTGAATAAATTTTTCTCTTTGTAGCTGCCTTGGTAGCATCTGCATTTGTGGTGTTTCACCAGAGTGTCTGTCAACTTAAGCTCTTAAGAAGAAAGACACTCTTTGAAGTTGACAGCTATGATCCATTATGATTTTATTAGACTTTCCATTAGATACTATTTTAAAGTGTGTGATTTTTCTTTCCAAAGGAAAAGATCCTTAGAGATTTCAGTTCAGCTGAAAATGTGTAAGCCATTGAGATCTTACAGCCAAATTATACTTGCTTAATCCTAAATTGTCATTATATCATCTTTAATTTTGACATTCATAGGGCTGTAGGAATATGCCTGTTTTCTTTATTTTCAGTAGTTTACCTAATGAGTACTTAGTAAATTAATACGGTATAAGCTAGCAATTCCTGTTATGAGCTTTGTACAGCATTTAAAAGGGTTAATTTAAAAGCATAGGGCATTGCTAAAAGTTGGAGGCTAGCTTCAGTCTAGCAAAGAAGTGTTAAAGGTTCCACTTCAAGCGGTATATTGCTATTATAAATGTAAGCAACCTTTTTCATTCAAGAAGACATTAAGCAATAAAGCTGCTGGTCTTTAAAATTATATTGTGCGCCTATAATGTAAAGCATTTTAACCTGATCATAGCTTTTCTTTTACAAATGAAGTTTTAGCATTCAAAGAGGAACAGCATGTTGAACTATGAGTATGGCAGATTTTCATTTCACTCGTTTCCCAGTGTGCATCTTGAAAATGTTATTGGCACGGAGAACCACATCTTGCATTGCTTTCTAATTTTGTCTGATCACCTCGAGTTTCTGTTTCCTGTCTGTACACAGCTTTGCCACGTACATTTTTCATCAACCAACAAGACTTTATTTAATATTTACCATACAGTCACCTGTGTCCTAGGCATGATGAATGAATGAGATTGCTTGGCACAAATTCTCAATTGGTCTGGACAAGTAGAATACTGGTTATTTTCAAATTAAACCCTCTTCTGTGTGTTTTTTTAATTTTTACCCCTGCATATTGATCCACCCACCCCAACTATATAAGTACATAATGAAAAGCCCTACTTAGGTGTTTTGTCTTAAAATCTTCAAGGGAGAAATAGTTTTAGTCCTACTGTTAATAAATGGCTTTGAAATTTGTGGGAGGCAGGGGTGAGGCCATAGGATAAAGGGAGAAACTATATGGAGAAACTAATATAGACTAAGCTTGGTAGCTTAAGTTACCCACATTTGCTAGGAAGTAGACTTGGGGTATGGTAGTACTATTTAATTCTGTGTTTGTTTTGTCAGTGTGTGGGTGTCCTGTCGCCTGAAATAAATTTCAGAAATAAATATACTGTGTGTTGCTTTTTTTGAATAATGGCAGTGGACTCTGACTTTTTGAAAAATAAGTGCCTTTGGATGGTTGAATTTCATGTGCCACAACAGAACCGAATTCTCACTCACTCTCCTCTGTAGTTATAGGGAAATGCTCTAAAAGGGAAAAAAATTTTTATCTGATGTTGGCATTTTAAAATATTTTATCTACT
>NW_005872046.1:104902-120043 GCF_000147115.1 Myotis lucifugus
ATACAGTGAGAGCAAATGTAGAATATTATAAAACCCTGAAGGGAGATGTTAGCAAAACGAATTCCACATTTGGGGGGGGGGGGGGGGAGTACAACCTTCAATTTAAGTTTTTATGGATAAAGACTTAATAACCAGCTGTACCCAGGAGATCAATGATAGGACCTACAGGTTACAACTGGTCTCCTTTCGTAATTCTCTTTGCCTTTGGCATTGTGCCAGAGAACTAGTCTGCTTCGTTTGACTCTGGCCTCTTAGATGTTCAAATATCCTGGGTCCTTTGTTCTTTGTTAGGGTAGATGCTGTAGGTACCTTGACCAACTTTCATCCTCATCATGTATGAGGAAGTAGTTGGATAGTAAAAAGTCTGATTAAGGACACTGGGTATAGAATTGAAGCTTGTCCTAGCCAACTCTGAACCTGCTAACTCATAAACACAGACTAGTTACGGGGGCTGAAATTTCTTGGTGTGTCTCACACCTCTCATCTTTGAACAACCTGTATCCATGACCTATATTTGTTCTACTGCAACTCAAAATTATAAATTACTGATAGGGATCTCAAATTCTTGACTAGAGAGACCCTTTTCCTCTAGCTGAAATGACCGTTTCTGGGAATCAAGTCAAGTGATTGAGCGGGTGGCAGGTCAGCACAAACCTCTGCCCCTCCACATGCTGTAGGACCCGGTTCCTGCTCAAGCCCCGTTAATGATCACGGGGTTGTTTTCATATATAAACGGCAGCTTGTGAGCTGTGCTATAATTTTTTCCATGACTTGAATAAGATAAAGGTGTGAAATAATTTCAGGCCTTGGTTCTTGAAATTTGACTTGTGAGTGGCATCATTTGGAACTTCACTTGGTCAAAGCATTTATGTAAAATAACCTTTGCTTTGCGTGTTGGGGGTAGAAGGATATATTCCCTTCTTAGAGAAAGTCAGTTTTGAGGTAACATCACTTTGGTTAGGTTGTCAGTCTTTGCCCCTGGAGAAAGTCAGGTTGCACGCTCAATTGGGGGTATTGAGGGTAATTTAGTAAAGGGATTGTTTGGAAGGTGTGGGCAGGCTTATGGAACAATGACGGTTCTAATGACATCAGAGAGCTATTGCCACTCCTGGGCCTGAAGGGGTGAGGGGTTGGGAGCAGGTAGAAGAGTTGCAGCTGAATACAGTGAGCAGAGATTTTGTTGTGGACTTGGGTAAAGGGATCTTCCTGCAAAGAAAAAGCTATAGCGTGGAGGGTATGGATAAATCCCCTGCCCTCCAGTTTCCTGTTGCTTTCTTAGGTTGCTCCCACTCAGAAGAGAAAAGGGAAAGGAAAGGGAGCCCACTGATGAAATACATCTTGGTCAGCCTTCCCTGACATGTAAGGCTGGAGTGCGGACCTGGTGGGGCAGACAGCGTGTTCAGCATCGCTAATGACCAGAGGGCAGTATGATGGGGTCAGAAATAGTACTAGAACCATGCTTATGTTAGAGGGGAAAATGGGAGACATCTGTAACACTGTCAACAATAAAATAAAACTTCAAAAAAAATTTTAAGCCCTAGCCAGTTTGCCTTAGTGGATAGAGAGTTGACCTTCGAACTGGAAGGCCCCAGGTTCGATTCCGGTCAAGGACACATGCCCGGGTTGTGGGCTCGATCCCCAGTGGGGGACTTGCAGGAGGCAGCCGATCCACCATGATTCTCTCTTATGGATGTTTCTGTCTCTCTCTTCCTCTTCCTTCCTCTCTGAAATCAATAAAAATATACTTAAAAATTTTTTTTTCTTTTACAAAAGAAGGTAACATTAGGCAAGGCTGGGTGAATATATAGCACTCTATTATTTTTGCAATTAAACTATAAATCTACAATCATTTCTAAATACTGTAAATGTGAGCATCCCTGAGAGAGGACCCCATTTGTACATTCTGTAATTAGATACTCTTTTGAAGCTGGTAAGGGACATTTTCTAGCTATTTGATTATAAAATACCTTCAAAGTAGTATTTGGAAGACTGAGTGAACACATATGAAGAACTATCAGTGGGTATTAAACCAGGACACAGTCTACAGATGTTTTAGAAAAGAAAAAATGAAAAGTAGGGGATCTTCCTGCCAGCTTCTGCACTAGCAGCCTGCTCTTCAGTTTCCTTCCTTCCTTGATGGTGGCGATAAAGGAGAACAGGTGATGGTGGAGTGATGGGGAGTGGGGAACATATAGGATGTATATTTCACTTAGAGAGAACAAACACTGGCATATTTTATATATATACTAGAGGCCTGGTGCATGAAAATACGTGCACTTGCGGGGGGTCCCTCAGCCCAGCCTGTGCCCTCTCATAGTCCGGGACCCCTCAGGGGATGTCCACCTGCTGGTTTAGCCCCACTCCCCAGGGGATCAGGCCTAAGCTGGCAGTCAGACATCCCTCTGGCAGCCTGGGAGCCCTCAGGGGATGTCTGACTGATAGCTTAGGCCCACACCCCGCGGGGAGCCACAGTCAGACATCCTTAGCGCTGCCAAGGAGGTGGGAGAGGCTCCTGCTGAGCTCGCAGCTCTCAGCCTGGCTTTTGGCTGAGCAGAGCTCCCCCTGTCAGCACACTGACCACCAGGGGGAAGCTCCTGCGATGAGCATCTCCCCCCTGGTGGTCAGTGCGCATCACAGCAATCGGTCATTCCCTGTGGTTCTGCTGTTAGGATCAATTTGCATATTACTTTTTTATTATATAGGATTTGTTAATCTTCACTCGAAGATATTTTTCCATTAATTTTAGAAAGAGTGGGAGCGATGGAGGGAGAGAGAGAAACATCAATGTGAGAAAGACTCCCACATGTGCCAACCTGGGCTGGGGATCGAACCTGCAACCCAGGTAATTGCCCTTGACCGGGAATCAAACCCGAGACCCTTTGGTGCATGGCCTGGTACTTGTAACTCCTGGGCCACATCGGTCAGGGCCATGCTTGCATATCTTGAAATACGTTTTAAAAGGAAAATCAAATCATATATCAATCACTTTCATACATCATCCTGATTTGCATGACATGGTGACATTCAAAATATTTAGTATTACTATCATTGCCCATAATAAATGCTTAATAAATCTTCTTTTCTGAACACCATTATTAACATTTCTTAAATATATTTTAGTACATACTAAATGCTGGGGCGAAAATAGTTTCTGCCTTCAAGGAGACTAAATGGTGCTGAGGAAATGCGGGCCAATAACAAAATTAAAGACAAATGGATAAATTGCAAATTGTGGTTTGGAAGCAGAAAAACTGCTGAGATAGGGAAAACACCATCTAGGGACAGTTACTTGATATCTTTGAGAACTATTCCCTTCATTTCTAAAGCAGCACATACTAGTGCTGCTTTAAAATTACCAAATTAACTATAATGTAGTTACCTTATTTATTTAAAAAACCCATTAAACTATAATATAATGGAAGATAACAGTAACTAAAGATTTTTCTCTGCACAATTATCTAAAATTTTGTTTCAGTTAGTAAAACAAATCATTGGTGAAATGATAAGCTTTTCTTAACTCTGGTTACAATGTAACATTCCATGACTTAGAGCAGTGATAGCGAACCTTTTGAGCTCGGCGTGTCAGCATTTTGAAAAACCCTAACTTAACTCTGGTGCCGTGTCACATATAGAAATCTTTTGATATTTGCAACCATAGTAAAACAAAGACTTATATTTTTGATATTTATTTTATATACTTAAATGCCATTTAACAAAGAAAAATCAACCAAAAAAATGAGTTCGCGTGTCACCTCTGACACGCGTGTCATAGGTTCGCCATCACTGACTTAGAGCAACATGTTGCAAGTTTAAGTGACAGGCCATTATTATTTAGGAAATAAAACATGCCATTTTGATAGAGTCCTCCAGGGAACTAGGCAGTGAATCTCACACTTGTGAATATAACAGACCAGGAGGGCGGAGGAGATTGAGAGTGGGTGGTGAGAGTATCTACAAGAGGATACCAGCTTAGTGTATATACATTGGAAGAAAATAATCTCAATACAGGATGTTCACATACATTTAATAATTTAGACTTATGTTTCAACACATGGTCCTCATTTTCCTCATTATGTCATAAGCTGGCAAAAACTGTCAAAGCCGTGTGTTCATCCATCAGTGTTTATTCACACAGTCAAAGGCACACATGGGGCTTCTGGTTTGCATATGGGGAAATCGTAGGATAGCGTTTTGCCCAGAGATGATCAGACTGGTTTCAGGGCTGAGTTGTCACTAATCCAGCTCACACACAGTCAAATCATTCATTTATCATTGGAGCATGTACATTTCCAGTGACTCAAGACTCCGTTCTGTAATTTCTAGGAATGTTCCCAACCAGAGAGAATCAGAGTGAATGAAAGCCAAGTGGGGTGAATGGGCCTGAGGAAAATTTCATTTAGGCCACAAAGAAAGTCTGTTGAATTCTTTCTAGCACAGAAAAGAACATATGTCTTGCATCTTGAGTACTTATGCTCCTCTGACACTGTGTTTGTGTTGACTGTGCTGGATTCGTACTTTTTTTCTGTGGTCTACCTTCCTTACTGTATACCTCTTCATATTCTGACAAAACCTTACTAGTATCTTCATTCATTTTCAGATTTATAATCCATTTAATAATGCTTTTTAATTTCGAAGGTATGTCATATAAATAATGTTTTTAAAGATTTGATGGCAAGATTTACCTACCTATGCAAGAGAACTAAGATTACAGTATCTTCTTTAAACCTGTTTTGATGCTTTATGTGGGGTTTGTTTGGATTTTTTGTTTTTATTTTTTTAAGTTTATCTTTATTGTTGAAAGTATTACAGATGTCCCCTCTTTCCCCCATTGACCCCCCCTCTTCCTCCCACCTGTCTGTCCCCCTGATGCTATATAGCTTTAAATACTATCTCCTTTAGTCCTTTGTGAACTAAAAATATGTCTTTCTTTTGTATGTGACAAATTTTAAGGGAACAGATGCTACAGTTTTATCAACTACTTTGGGCCCGATGCATGAAATTCGTGCAAGAGTAGATCTTCCTTCCCCTGGCTGCCGGCACCGGCTTCCCTCTGGCACCTGGCACCCGGCACCCGGCACCCGGCGCCCGGGCTTCCCTTTTCATTTTACAGTTTTAACTATGTGTCTCCTTGTGGTATCAGTTGTACCCAAAGGAAGGTGCATGACCTTTAATGTCCACAGTTCTGGCTTTATTTACTAACTGACTTAGAGATATTTAATGGAACTCTTTTTTATTTTTAATATATTTTTATAGATTTCAGAGAGGAAGGGAGAGAGAGATAGAAACATCAATGATGAGAGAGAATCATTAAACGGCTGCGTACCCCCTACTGGGGATCAAGATGGCAATGCCGCTGGCACGTGCCCTTGACCAGAATCAAACCCAGGACCCTTCAGTCCCCAGGCTGATGCTCTATCCACTGAGCCAAACTGGTTAGGTCTAATTGAACTTTTTTTATATATATATACCTATTTTCATTATCTGTAGAAGAGGAATAATAATTCACAGGGTTGTTTGGTAGATTTCATGATTTTTAATTTACTGAATTTACACCACATATAGTAGATGTTAAATTAATGATAGCTATCATCATTATTGCTTTTATTATGATCTTTAATATAAAATAGGATTCTTTATAGAATATTAATGTGTTTACATTTTAAGTTGTTTTCATTATTATTTTATTTTTACAAAAATATTATTGATTTTTCAGAGTGAAAGGAAGAGAGAGAGATAGAAGCATCAATGATGAGAATCATTGATCAGCCACCTCCTGCACATCCCCTACTGGGGACTGAGCCGGCAGCCTGGGCATGTGCCTCCACCGGGATCCAACCCAGATCTCCTGGTTCATAGGTCTGCGCTCAACCACTGAGCCAAACCAGTGGGCTGCTTTCATTATACTTTTAACTAGATTATAAACCTTTTCAGCTTAGAACAGCATTCAAGTTTGTGTTCTGCATAGTGTCTTCATGTAATATCTTGTGCCTATAATTCAATAAATGTCAGTTTAGCCCTAGCTGGTTTGGCTCAGTGGATAGAGTGTCGTCCTGCAAACTGAAAGGTCCCTGGTTCGATTCTGGTCAAGGGCACATGCCCGGGTTGTGGGCTCGATCCCTAGTTGAGGACATGCAGGAGGCAGCCGGTCAACGGTTCTCTCTCATCGTTGATGTTCCTATCTCTCTCACCTCTCACTTCCTCTCTAAAATCAATAAAAAATATATTTTAAAAAATCTTTCGATTTGAAGATCAAGAAATCTAGCTAACAGCCTTGGCTAGTTTGTCCCATTGGATAGACCATCAGCCCTCTCTCAGTGGATAGAGCATGTATGGGCCCTTGGAAGGTAGGGTCTCGGGTTCTGTTCTGGTCAAGGGCACCTACCTTGGTTGCAAGCTCCATCCTCGGCCTTGGTCTGTTTCTGGGAGGCAACCAATCGACGTTTCTCTCTCTCTCTACCATTCTCTCTAAAAATTAATGGAAAAATATCCTGGGGTAAGGATTAAAAAAATAATAATAATACATAAACAAACAAACAAATCTGGGTAACAGTAAAATTCAGGATTGAGTTAGATTCCACATTTAGCTGTTGAGGTCTTTGTTGGAGACTGCCCAAGACTTCCTGGATTGGATTCTAAATTCAAAATTGGAGGAGCTTAGCAGATTAAAAAAATAAATAAATGTAGTTGAGTAGACTCAGAAATTAAACTGATCTGCTGCATCTAGAGCAGTTGGTTGCAGGGAAATGGAAGACAACAGGATGCCTTCATTATTAGCTCACTGAAATGAACAAATGAAAAAATGAAGCAGTGGTATTTATAGAGCCATGGGGAAACAGGAAAGTATTACTGGCTTGAAGTAAGTGTTCTGATGAACCTTATAAAAGTCTGAGGCTATTTGTTGATTAAAATGATTAGAACCTATTTCAAATGTTAATTTCGTCATTCCACCCATGAAATAGAGTTCACGCCCTCACTTAATGGGTGGTGTGAAATAGCTAGCTGCTGTTTCATCAGACATTTAATCCAGCTGTCCAGGGTTTATTTAAAACCTCCGACATTTGATCACTAAAACAACTGAGGACTTTTGGAAAGGTGAGTTAGTTACCTGGGCCACTTTTCCTAAGATAATTTTCATTATGACACATGATACAGTTAGGCCCTAGCCGGGTTGACTCAATGGATTCAGCTTCGGCCTATGAACTGAAGGGTCCGGGGTTCGATTCCAGATCAGGGCACATGCCAGGGTTCCGAGCTCAATCTCCTGTATGGGGTCATGCAGGAGGCAGCCAATCTGTGATTTTTCTCTCTCTCCCTCTTCCTTCCTCTCTGAAATCAATAAAAATATATTTAAAAAAATAAAAATAAATTATGTCAGGCTTACTCTGCTCAATATAATGTCTAGTGAAAAATTTTAACTTAAAAATTAAAATTAATTAATATCTGTGAAGATTAGTTTATGTGCTGCCCAAGGACAGAAAAAAAAAGACAATATAAACAATGTGTTTTCCTATTTTGACTTTTCAGCCAGAAAACAAAGCCAAATTAATTGGTCAAGCAGTGTAATATGCTCAATTCTGAAATGAGAAAGTATTTTATCTTTCTACTTATTTTTGGCAACTTCATTAAAAAATTTTTTAAAAATCAACATAATTTTAAACAACAGAAAAGCTGTATAAGAATAGTACAAAGTATTCTCATACGCCACTCACCCACTTTACCCAAATGGAAACATTTTATCTTGTTCATCTGTCTCTCCACATAGATTTTGTCCCCCCTGAATTCTTTTAGAGTAAGTTTCAGGCATGATGTCTCTTTATCCTTTAATACTAAAGTGCGTATTTCTTACAAGAACCTCTCTTCTTTCATAACTATAGTACAATGATCAAATCAGGAAGTTAACATTGATAACAATACTATTGCTATTCAATCTACTCATCAGATTTTACCAATTGTCCTTAATAATAAGTTCCTTAATTTGAGTTTATTGATTGTTTGTTTATCCTTTTTAAACAAGAATGCCACAGAAACAAGTTTGTGTTCTTAGGGAATCATATCTAGAGATACATTATGTCAATGTGTTCCATTAATAGGTTTTAACATTGATCACTTCATTAATGTGGTATCTGTCAAGTTTCTCCAGTACTAAATTATGTTTTCTTTTGTGATTAAGTATCTTTTGTTGAGATATTTCATAAAGTTCTGCTACTTCTCATTGATTTTCAGTATCCATTCATGATTCTTCTCTGAATGAAATACTAGGATGGACCCCATTTTAACATAAACTTTCTGTCTGTTTTGTGTTTTGTTACCTTTAAGGCACCTTGATTTTCTTTTGGCCCTAAAAATGGCATGTCTTAAGTTTTATAGATTAAATGAACAAAGCTTTTAAGTAATAATGAGAAAATGCTGTGGCTCTACTTAATGTCCTCATGCACAATGTAGTAAGATGGTCACTTCTGGTTGCGAAAGTTGGAGTCAGGTCACTATGTGGTAAGATGTGGGTATACCTGGGGTGTGGGGAAAAATGCAGATAATTAGGATGATGAGGCTAATTGGGCGTAGAATGCCAAGGGAATGTGACAGACTTCATTCCTTCTTTACCTTGCCTTTTCTGGCTTTAATCTTCCACACAATCCGATCTTATCAAGCACCTAATAGCAAAGAAAGCAGCCCAGCTCAGAGAAATGCAGTGCAGACAAAGGAAAATAGAAGATAATCAGTAACAACTAACTTCTGTTTAGGACCATGTAGCTTTGAAGAAAAGAATAAAGGGTTTTTTGGATTCCCAGCCGGGGCACATGCCCGGGTGCCGGGTTTGATGCCCAGTGTGGGCCTGCAGGAGGCAGCCATTCCACGATTCTCTCTCGTCATTGATGTTTCTATCTCTCTCTCCTTCTCCCTCCCTTTCTGAAATCAATAAAAATATATTTTCAAAAGAGACTGTTGAATTTAATTATAAGAAAAAGAATAAAATATATTTTTTATGAACCTGATAGGTAACAAATTACATTAAATATCCTTCAGGATAAATACAAGAAACAGAACTCACAAAATTACATCCGGGTGAGGTATATAGTTTATCAGAACGGCAGCAAAAGTATACTCCAATCCTATGTACAATGAATGATCTGAGGGAAACATCAAAATTAATTTTGTTAAGGAAGAAAATGCAAGCATAAATATGATTTAGATGCAGCGGTTCTGAACCTGTGGGTCGCGACCCCTTTGGCGGTCGAACGACCCTTTCACAGGGGTCGCCTAAGACCATCCTGCATATCAGATATTTACATTACGATTTATAACAGTAGCAATATCACAGTTATGAAGTAGCAACGAAAATAATTTTATGGTTGGGTCACAACATGAGGAACTATATTTAAAGGGCCAGAGGGTTGGGAACCACTAAATTAGAAGGAAATCCAATAAAAGTTTTAAATTACAAAAAAAAAAGTTTTCAGTTACACACACAAAACAAGCAACCTTGAAATTCAGAGAAGTGTCTGAAGAGGAGATGAAAGTTCTCCTAAATGCTCATTGTTTCTCCTTCCAACCTCCTTCCTCTCACAACTGAGGTACTTAGTAGTTTTGTGTGTATTCTTTAGAGAGTCTGTATAAATACAAGTTATTCATGTTGGGGCATATGTCAGTTATTTGTTCCTTTTTATTACTGAGTAGAATTCCATTGTAAGAATATACCACACTTTGTTTATCCATTCTCTCATTGAGACGTGGGGATGGTTTCCAGTTTTGGGCTATTCGGAATAAAGCTGCTATTTACATTCTTTTTCAAATTTTTATTGATTTCAGAGAGAGGAAGGGAGAGAGAGATAGAAACATCAATGATGAGAGAGTATCATTGATTGGCTGCCTCCCGCACACCCCTCGTTGGAGATGGAGCCCACAACCTAGGCATTTGCCCTGACAGAGAATTCAAGTGTGACCTCCTGGTTCATAGGTCGATGCTCAAACATAGCCATGTCAGCTGGTCATGAACATTCCTATATATCTATATCAATATTTTAATGGCCATGTTTTCATTTCTTTTGGGAAAATAGGAGTTAAATTTCTGAGTCATGAAGTAGATGTATGTTTAATACTTTATGAGTGACACTTTTCTCAAGTGAATGTACCATCTGATACTTTCACTGCAATTATAAGAATTTCTGTTGCTTCACATCTTCAACATTTGGTTAGGCAATGTTTTCATTGTCATTCTAGTGCTAGCTACATCCTTGTTAATTGTTACCCATCATATGGCTTTATAATAATTACCTTAATTTATTTTTGAATAATATTATATATATATATATATTTAAATATATTTTATTGATTTTTTACAGAGAGGAAGGGAGAGGGATAGAGAGTTAGAAACATCGATGAGAGAGAAATTATTGATCAGCTGCCTCCTGCACACTCTCTACAGGGGATGTGCCCGAAACCAAGGTACATGCCCTTGACCGGAATCGAACCCGGGACCCTTCAGCCTGCAGGCCGACGCTCTATCCACTGAGCCAAACCAGTCAGGGCAATATTATATATAGACATAAAAATAGTAATATCATGCATTATGGTGACATTTTTGGAACAACAGAATTGTCCAGGAGAGTTAATTGGCTTCTTGTTTTTCATCATCCCATATAATAAAAGCATAATATACAAATCGACCAAATGGCGGAACGACGGGTCGCTATGATGCCCACTGACCACCAGGGGGCAGATGCTTAATGCAGGAGCTGCCCCCTGGTGGTCAGTGCGCTCCCACAGGAGGAGCCCAGGTCAGCCAGAAGTCGGGCTCAGCCGTGGTTGCCTCTCCCGCCTCCACTGCAGGCAGGCAGTAAGGAGCAGCGAGCCAGGCTCACAGCTCACAGCTGGCTAGCGCAGCTGCGGTGGCAGGAGCCTCTCCCACCTCCACTGCAGGTGGGCGGTAATGCACGAGGGGTCTGTGAGAGGGCACAGGCGGGGCTGAGGGACACACACACACACACACACACACACACACACACACCCGCCCCCAGTGCACGAATCTCATGCACTAGGTCTCTAGTTATAATTACTAATAAGGTAAACATACTTTATTGAACACATTTATTGAAAGATGTTATATAGTCTATGCATGTCATGTAATATTGAACATAACTAACAGCATGAAAGAAGTTAAAAGTGAGATGGGGTGGGCGGTTTTTTTTTTCTTTTTTAAGCTAAGCATTGGTGGGGAATTTTAGTAGTTGTATACAGTAAATAGAACTTATATTGCAGCTTTACCATTTGCCCTTAATCTTTGAATTAATGAACGATAGTATTTAGGAGGAGTTGAATTTCATGATGTTTAACAATAGGTGGGTGAGAAGAGATTAACCATAGAATTTATATGCATCACCCATGGACACAGACAATTGTGTGGTAAGGGCCTGGGGCATGGGATGTTGAGGAGGGGGCCAATGGGGAAAGGGGGTGGTGGTGGTAAGGGTGCAGGCTAGAAGGGGTCAGTGGAGAAAAGTAGGTTACATCTGCAGTACTTTCTGCAATAAGATAAATTAAGAACAAAGATGTTTGCCCGGCCAGCATGGCTCAGTGGTTGAGCACCAACCTAAGAAATAGGAGGTCGAGTTTGATTCTAGATGCCCGGGTTGCCTCCTCGATTCCCAATGTGGGGCGCGCAGGAGGCAGCCAGTCAATGATTCTCATCATTGATGTTTCTATTTCTCTGTCCCTTTCTCTTCCTCTCTGAAAGCAATAAAAATCTATTTGAAAAAATAAAAAAAGAGATGTGTATTAATCGTGTACAAAAGCTTCTAGTTGGTCTGAATAAAGTTCATATTTGTAATTAAGATAGTTGACATCCCATAATACTGACAGTACTTGGAAACGAGAGCACTTAAATATCATCGGTGATGTTTATGAAATCTGGAGAATGAAAGAGGCACCTGGAAGTTTAAATGAAGGCAAACACTAAGTGGTTAACTTCACAAAAGAAGGAATATAAGTGTCCAAGAACTAATTTTTAAATGGTCAGCCTCTATAATAAATTGAAAAATATACATATTATAATATTTTATTTTTTTCCATATGAATTTGGCAAGGTAAAAGCAAGGTTAGTAAATATGGGGAAAATGAGTTAAAATAGGATAGTCTTGGAACTCGGAAAATAAGTTGGTACTATCTTTCTGGAAAGCAGCTTGGAAAGAGTGTTTTTAAATTTATGTATAGATTTTAGAGCGAGAGAGAGAGGAAGGGGGGGGAGAGAAACATTGATTTGTTGTTCCACTTTTTGTGCATCCATTGGTTGCTTCTTCTATGTGCCCTGATGGGGATGAAACCCGAAACCTTGGCATATCAGGACTACACTCTAACCAACTGAGCTCACAGCCAAGGCTAGATAGAGTCTTGAAAGTATGTATGTCTACTACAATCTAAGCAAAGAAAGAGACTTAACAATGTATTTTTTTGAGTGAAAAAAAAATTACAAAATTACATGGTGTAGATCTCATTTTTGTTTTTAAAATGCAATGCACCAGCCCTGGTTAGAGCATCAATCCGTGCACAAAGGTTAGAGGCAACTATTTCTGGTCGGTCAGGGCCTGCAGGAGAGAACACTGGTCCCTGTTTCTCACATCGATGTTTTTCTCTCTCTCTGTTTCTCTTTCCCTTCCTCTCTCTAAAGATGCCAAATGAAAAAAATACAATGTACCAAATATAATATTTCTATACATAAAAGGGCATGGGGGGCGCGGGGGAAGGGGGACATATGTAATACTTTCAACTATAAAGATGTCATTAAAAAAGAAAAAAAAGGCAAGTGGCAGACTGCTTTCTAGTTTTCCCTGAGTAGATGACTTGGAGGTTTTCCTCTTGTTTTCTCTATATGTATCTGCTGGGTTTTGATGTTTCTGTAACAGGATGCAATAAAATAAAAGAAATTCTAATTAAAATAAAAACTGCAAACCCTAATATTATAACTAAAGAGCCGAGTGAGTAAAGTACAGCGTAAGGAATATAGTCAATCATATTAATAACTATGCATGGTGCCAGGTGGGTCCTGGGAATATCAGGGGAACACTGTGTAAAATAGTGATTGTCTAACTACTATGCTGTAAACCTGAAACTAGTACAAAATAACTTTGACTGTGAACTGTAATTGGAAAATAATAAAATAGAGAGCAGACTGAGCAGCACACGGAACATTGTGAAGACCAACTGCTCTGTATGAAAGTTCCATTTAACCTCGAGGGAAGAAAGGGATTTAGGGAAAGGGGAAAGGTCTCTAGACTATCATAGGTAGATGGGGTTTTTGTTTTGTTTTTGCTTTTTTGGGGTAACATTTCTAATTTATAAAAATATTACAAAACTAGCGTAAAGAATTACCGTATACAGTTTACCCAACATCCGTAAATGTCAACATCTTACAAAACCACAGTACCACGATCAATATCAGGATATTAACATTGACACTATACTAATTACTATTGTAAGACCTAACTCAGAATTGGCCAATTTCCTCACTAATGTCATCTTTTTTTTTTTTTGTAGAATTCAATCTAGGGTCCCTCATCATGTTCAGTTGTCATGTCTTGCTAATTTCCAAATTACAACAGTTCCTCAGTATTTTGAAAGTCTTTAGTGGCATTGGTACTTTTGAGCAATTCTGGTCAGATATTTTGTAGAGTCCCTCAAGTTGAGTTTGCTCCCTCATGATTAAATTTAGGATGAGAGGGAATAATCAATTGGCTGCCTTCTGCAGGCCCTCCACTGGGGATCCAGCCAACAACCCAGGCATGTGCCCTGACCAGGAATCCAACCATGACTTCCTGGTTCATAGTTCCTATGTTCAGCCACTAAACCATGCTGGTCGGGCTTGATATAATAATTTTAACAAATGTATTTTGTTTTCTTTTTTATGTTCTTATTTTTAGCATTCCCCAAATATTAAACTTTATTTAAGTTTTATTTTTCCTTAGCTTTATTGATATGCAATTGATATATACTATCACTCTGTAAGAGTAGGGTGTACAATGTTGATGATTTTTTTTTACAGCATTGATGATTTTGATATATGTGTATATAGTGAAATGATTACCCCATATTTGTGTCCTTTTAGAATGTGACTGAATTTTTTCCCCCTTTTAGTAGCTTGTAGCCTTGGTCTCATTTATTACTAAATTTTCTCATATCTGTATTTTTCTTTCTTTTTTTTTTTTTTAAAAAAAATATATTTTATTGATTTTTTACAGAGAGGAAGGGAGAGGGATAGAGAGTTAGAAACATCGATGAGAGAGAAACATCGACCAGCTGCCTCCTGCACACCCCCTACTGGGGATGTGCACGCAACCAAGGTACATGCCCTTGACCAGAATCGAACCTGGGACCTTTCAGTCCTCAGGCTGACGCTCTATCCACTGAGCCAAATCGGTTAGGGCCATATCTGTATTTTTCAATTTCTTGTTAAATTTAGAGGGTCTTAGATGCTATTTGAATCTCTGCTACTCATGAACTGCTAGCTAGCCCCTGGCAGGGGTCCTCTGTTTACACTTTAATCCAGCTTTCAGCCCCTCTGGTGGCTTTTTCCCCAGCTCATTTGTTTGAATCAGTTTTGCAAGTAAAGTATCAAGAGGCCTTGTAGGAATTGCTTCATTATTAATGTCCAAATGTATAACATCTGCTGAGGCTTCCTCATGCCTGGAGCCTCGTGTTCTCAAACCTCAGATTCCTTGGCTGTCATCTCATTTGCTAACAGCATCAAAATGGTTTAAAAACAGGCCACTGGAGTCTACCTGGCAGCTTTCCAGAGAGGTGTAGAATGGAGGTATTTTGGGGTCAGGTTTTAACTACGTAATTCATCTAAGAGAGATGAAAAAAAATGCAGCGATAGCAGAAAACACTCTGTGTTCACAGAGTAGGAAACTATTTTTATTTATTTACTTCTTAAATACTATTTTTATTATATATTTTTATTGATTTCAGAGAGGAAGGGAGAGGGAGAGAGAGATAGAAACATCCATAACGACAGAGAATCATTGACTGCCTGCCCCCTACATGCCCCTACTCTGTATCAAGCCTGCAACCTGGGCATGTGCCCTTGACTGGAATGGAACCCAGGATCCTTCAGTCCACAGGCTGACGCTCTATCCACTGAACCAAGCCAGC
>NW_005872047.1:0-3899 GCF_000147115.1 Myotis lucifugus
GTCCACAGCAAATAGGTCCTGAGCAGAAAGGAGCCACGTGTGGCCTCATGTCCCAGGCCCTGTGGGTCCCGCCCCCCCTTCGCCCCCCCCTCAGGGAGCCTGAGCCAGGCCAGGGCTGTGAGCAAGTGTGACGGCTACTCAGGACAGGAGGGAGCGGCCTGAGGGACTGAGTTCAAATCCTAGCCCGTCACAACGTGCGAGTGACCCTGGGCAGTGTGAGGGCTGCCTTTGAGCCAGAATGCGGACCACATGGCATCACACCCAACAGGGGCCTGTCACACCCCCTGGGAGAGGCCTCTGCCCCCCTATCACTCCCCTTACAGGGTGTAGGGCCCCCCAGTGCCAGCCCCCTCATCCCAAGCCGGCGATGCCTGGGGGAGGGGTGCAGCTGTGTCGCGGAGGATGAAGGCCAGGGAAGCTGTCGTGGCCGCTACAGGGCACCACGACCAAGGACGGCACCGGGGCCACCAGGGCAGCCAGAGCCCCAAGGACAAGTGGAGCCAGGACGGGCCGGCAGGGCGTTAGGGGCGAGGCCTGGTGGCCGGTACTGCAGCCAGCGGTGGGTGAGCAGACGCGGGGCCCTAGGCCCAGGGGCCCGGGGGTGGGTCATGGCCGCCTCTCAGCACAGTCAGGGCCCCTCACCTGCTGGCTGCGCTGAGCAGAGTCAAAAACCACTCGCTGGCTGTCCGCGGACCAGCACCCCAGCGGCAGGTGGCTGCAGTAGATGCCAGAGAAGCTCTCTGCGGAGACAGGCGCAGGGGCTGCGTCCAGGCGTGCGGGGTGTGTGTGCGGGGTGTGCGTGCGGGGGCGGGAGGGTCAGGCTGGCTGCTGGGGAGCACCCCTGACGCAGGAGGGCAGGGAGCATTGGGGGGCAGGGTGGAGGGCAGGGTCTCTCGAAGGCCCAAGAAAGGCAGAGCTCAGGGGGCTTCTGGGAACGCCGGGCGCTCCGAGGAAAATGCCCGCTTTCTCCGGCGACCTGCTTCTTCCGGCGCCAGGTGAGCAGGGGCCTGGCACAGGGGGCGGAGGAACCCGCTCTTTTAAAAATGTTACTGATCTCAGAGAGGAAGGGAGAGGGAGAGAGGCATCAGGATGGGAGAGAAGCATGGAACGGCTCCTGCACGCCCCCCACTGGGGATGGAGCCCACAACCTGGGCCTGTGCCCCGACCGGGACTCAAACCGGGACCTCCTGGTTCATGGGTGGACGCTCAACCCGAGCCCCGCCGGCCGGGCAGTCCTGCTCTTTATCGTCATCACTCATTTAACCCTCACGTGATCAATGCCACAGGGAAGGCAGGGTGACCGCCCTCCACGGACGGAGACAGGGAGGTCAGGGCACTGGCTAAGGTGCAGGCACCAGCTGCGTCCCTGCAGCCAGAGGGGAGGAAAGGCGCCCTTGCCCACTGGGTGCCCGGACTGACCGGCGGCCTGAGAAGACGCTCACCGCTCATGTCCTGGGGTACTGGGACTGTGACCGAGCCTGTCGGCCCAGAGCACCCGCCCAGGCGCCTGCTGATCGAGGGCTGGGGCGGGGCGGGGGCGGGGGTGGGACAAGGCGGCCCCAGGGCAGGTTCTGGGAGCCCGGAAGGAGCAGCGGCTCCAGGCAGCTGCTGGGAAACCCGGAGAAATCTCACTGGGAGCTGCGGCCGGGCACGCCATCCCCCCCTCCGCCCCCCCAGTGTGACTGCTCGGACCCTTCCCGTGGCGCTGGCCCTGCTCCCCGTGGAGGCTGCACGTGGGCCGGCCCCGCAGGGGTGGCGGACGCAGGAAAACGCCGCGGGCTCCGCCGACCCCCAGCCACACGCCCCTTACCTCCCAGCTGCCGCGGCACCACGTCCACCACCACCGCGGTGACCCTGGTGTACCAGTCGTACTGCAAGGGGACACACGGTTAGGCCGCGGGACTGGCGGTGCCCCCGGGCACGGAGCTCAGCGCCAGGCCTCTCTGGGGTGACCCTGGGAAAGGGGGGGGGCCCGGGAGGAGCTCTGTGCCTCCTTCCTGGTGCGCTGGGCCACGGTCTGGAGGGGCCTGACTCCCACTCTCTCCAGGGCCCAGAGCTCTTCTTGGGCAAGAGCCTCGTAACGCAGCCCCTCGCAGAGCCTGCCACGTGCCACTGGCAAAGGTCGGGCTCCTGCACCGGAGCTCGCTCTCCTCGCTCTCCAGGCCCGAGTCTCCACCGCGCACAGCCCTCCGGTGCCCTCCGTCCAGTGGCACTGGCAGCCCCAGCCTGGGGCCCTGCCTCAGAGGACGGGCAGGACTCACCCACCCCTCCACCCGGGACAGGAGGCCCACGAGGGGCCGTGGGGAGGCGAGGCTGGACTTCAGCGCCTCCCCCATCCCATCCCCTTGCACACGGCCCGCCCACCCCCAGCTCACCAGGCACAGTTGGCTACACTGATGGTGGGGGACCAGCGACGGGTACTGCAGGTAGACGATGCGGCACTGGTCTGGACTCAGCCGGGGAGAGGAGACAGCCAGGGAGCCATCTGACAAGAGCTCTGGGCCAGACGGAAGCGGGAGCGTCATGCGGGCGGGCCGGGCCGGGCCGGGCGGGTCGGTACAACTCAGGGGCCCCGCACTTACCACACTTCCCCCCTGTGAGGTCCACGTAGTACAGGGCTGACCTGAAACCAGCAGAGACACTCGGCATCAGGGCCGGCCTGCGCCCCAGCCCCTCCCTGCCCTGCCCCCCGCCTCACCTGCGGTTGGTGCAGAAGCGGACGCCCAGCCGGAAGGGCTCGTGCTGCCATCCCACGAACACCACGCCCGTGTCTCCTGGGGCCCAGAAGGCCTGTGGGCAAGACCCCAGGGCAGGGTGAGCAGGGGCATCTCAGGCAGGGCCCTGCCCCAGAAGCTGAGGGCGGCGGCGGGCTCACCTGTCCGGGGGACACGCTCTCAGGGACGCCCTCGAGCACAGAGATGTTGCCGCTCTCCACGTCGAGCACGCAGAGCACCGGGGTGCTTTTGGAAGCCATGCTTTCTCCCCAGTCTTCATAGAACACAAACTGGTCCCCCTGAGAACACGAGACACTCAGCGCCCCCCTGCCATGCCAGGGCCAGCCCTGCCCCGGAAGCCAGTGCCTCCCAGTTCTGCCAGGTGCAGGGCGGGCAGGGCGCGCACGGAGCCCAGGGCTGCCCCGAGGGCCTCCCGGACTGGCCGCGGCCCCGAGCACCTTGATGGCCTGGTCTGGCTTCTTGGGCTCGGCCACGTCGTCATCACTGACGTCCAGGGCTTTGGTCTGAAAGAAGGACTCGGTCTTGGGGCGCTTCTTCTCTGCCACATACAACAGGTGTGTCTCCGAGTGCGACCAGGACAGGCAGCCAAAGCAGTCTGGGCGAGAGGGCCAGTCAGGGGAGCCCCGGGCGGCGGCCGCCCCTCTGCCCACCCCGCCTGTCGCCGCCAGCGCCTCACCGTCCTCGTACACTGGCCCGTGTTTCTCCAGCGCCGACAGGTTGAAGCTCTTGAGCTTCCGGTTCTTCTCCCAGACCTGGGGACATCGGGCATCAGGCTGCCTGCGCCCCAGCAGAGCCCCACTGCCCACTTTCGGGTGCAGCTCCTGCTCTGGATGCCTGACGCCTGGCTGCAGGAACACTGTGACATCCTGGTACCGGTGACTTACGTCATGTGTTTCCCAAGCCCTCTGCGTTCTCGCCTGATGCGCACCGCATGCTACTTCGGCGTACAAGAATCTGGTCTCTCAGGTGAGGAGCTGACTAGATGATCAGATGATCCCTTCAAGTTCGAAAATTCTCAGCCAGTGCGGAAGGTTGGGACAAGAATGCATATACTGTTTCACTGGGAAGGGTTGTCATGGGCCTTTGTTTTGGTTTGGTTTGTAAACTTGCAGTTACTCTAGCACCCCGGTGATGAGGCCAGGTACATTGAACCTAACTATTTTA
>NW_005872047.1:4722-19756 GCF_000147115.1 Myotis lucifugus
GGGAACACAACAAGGTCAGTCCTGGTCCGCTACTGGGGCCGCACGAACTGCAGGCAGAGCACTAACCTGCCCTACCTGATTCCTTGCGCTGCCGTGGTGAGTAGCGTGAGCGGCGCCCGGAAGTGAGGCTGGGGGGCGGAGCCTGGAGGAGCCCCCGAAATCCGCGCCGCCCGGCCGCCCGGGAGGAGGGGCGGGGCCTCCGACGAGTGGGCGGGGCCGTTCGCGGAGGGGGCGTGGCCTCGATGGTCGGGGGCGGGGCCCAGACGCAGAGCCGGGACCCGAGGGGCGTCCTGGGCGGGACCCCGAGGAGAGGAGCGGCTTTCAGGGTCGCGCAGGGCTGGTGGGAGGGGGGTCGGGCACGGGGTCTCCAGGAGAGGGGGTGCCTGTGGGAGCCACGCAGGAGGGTGGGCCGGCCGGCCGGGCCTGGGGGGGCAGGGCCAGTGAGGGGCCGGTCATCGGGCGGGGTACGAGCCGCCTGCCCCCAGGAACCTCCCGCTCTGGGCTGCCGGTGGGTCCCTCCTGGTACAACATGGGCGAACCTTCCCGGACAGCGCCAGGCCTGGCCTGGGCGGGGTTCGCAGAGCGCTGGGGTGCAGAGCGCTGGGGTGCGGGCCAAAGGGCGGGCTGCTGAGCCCTCGGGGTGTCGTTATCAGCCACCAGGCCCGCCCCGCGAGCTATCGGTCCCCCCAGCCCTCACCCACCCCACTCAGTGACGCCTGCCTCCCCGGCCGAAGTCCAAGCTCTTGGGAGCAGAGGACCTGGGGGGGTCCAGCTCACCCAGAGCCGGAGAGCTGCCTGTGGCCCAGGACCCAGCGGCTCTGGTGGCCAAGGCGGGCGGGAGGGGCTGGGCAGCAGCCGGGCCAGCAGGGATGTCCCTTCTCCCGGTGCCCTGAGCCTGGCTGGTCTCCCACACCCCAGGGCCCTGGCTCCGTGCCCTGCCCTGCCTTTGGCCGCAATCCGCCCGCCTTCCCCATCAGCCACATCAGCTCCTTCAGGAAAAACAGTCCTCAGGTCCGGAGGCCGCTGGCACTGTGAGCAAACCAGGCAGGACCCGGACAGGAAGAGTGGCCCGGCCGCCAGTGGGGTGGAAGGCTGGCGACTGGGAGGTTCCTCCAGCGGTGTTTGCACCGGGAAAGCGGGGACACGGTGCCTGTCCACGGGGCTGGGCAGTGGACCCGCTGGAAACGAGGCTGGGCACCGGGGGTGGCCACCCGAGTCCCTGGGTGAACATGCAGAAACAAATGGGAGGAGCTTGCTCCAACTTCTGTGTAAACTGACAAGGAAGAGTCCCAGCTGGCGTGGCTCCGTGGATAGGGCATCGGCCTGTGGATTGAAGGGACCTGGGTTCTATTCCAGTCGGGGGCACAGGCCTGGGTTGCGGGCTCGATCCCCAGTAGGGGGCGTGCAGGAGGCAGCCGATCAATGATTCTCTCTCATCATTGATGTTTCTGTCTCTCTCTCCCTCTCCCTTCCTCTCTGAAATCAATAAATAATTTTTAAAAAATAAAATGAAAAAGAATAGAAAAATACAAACAAGAAGGACATGCATCAAGGTGCTAACCTGGGGAGGGGGCGGAAGGCCAGAGGCCAGGGTGAGCCTCTTTTTGTTGATCTGTGGTCTTAAAGTTGCCTAGCAACGCTGGGCTCCTTTAGTAAGGTTCGCCCGTACTTCTGGGGCAGGACTGAGGTCTGGCAGCCCCTGAATTTGGGGGTTGGAGCAGACACAGCCAGGCAGGCGGGTGTAGGACTTGTTGGCGGCATCAGGGGGCAGCACCTGCTCGCCGGCTCCCTGGAACCAGGGCCCAGAAAGCGGTTTGTGCAGCCTGGACACTGGGCACAGGCGGAGGAGGCACCACCTCCAGGGCCAAGCTTGGGACCTGCCCGGGGCGCCTCAGTGGGGGCTGCGACGTGGACAGCGCGTGGCCTTGGCCCTGCCTGGCTGGCACCTGCGCACTCTGCCCTTTCACGCTTCTCCACGGACAGGACTGTCGCGAGCTGGGGGGTGTGCTCCTCTGGCTGAGCCTCCCCCGTCAGAAACCACCCGAGACAGTCTGCAGGTTGTGGATATCAAGTCCTTTATTCTGATGCCACAGTTACCTCGTCACAGCACAGGGGAGGGACACGGAAGTAGCACGAGTTCTCACGGGCACGGAGGACGCACACACTTCACAAGGTCATGTGGAGGGCTCGGTCATTGCACTTACAACTGTAAACTTGTTTGTGTGACTTTGTACAGCACTCCCCCCCTCAGATAAAGAAGGAGAGAAAGAGGGGGGGGAGGGACTGAAGGGAAGGAGGGGGGGAGGAGGAGGCAGCCAGCAGGGGCGAGGCTGGGCGGCCGCAGCCAGGGCACCGCGCCTGCAGGGGGCTGACGGGGTCAGAGCTGGAGGCGGACACACACACCCACTCACACCGGGTCACATGCACGCACGGTGTCACCACTTCCACGGCTCTCAGGGGGCAGGCTGGGTGCCCAGGGAGACGGGTGACATCTCTGAGGAGTTTCAGTTGACCAGGCCTGTCACTCTGACCCTGTCGAGTCCACGATGACACCTATTTACAAAGTGGGGGAGGGGACACAGGGCGGGCGGGGCCAGGCTGCCATGCTGCCCTCAGCACGGCTGAGACCTCGCTCTCCCCGGGACGGAGCAGATGGCGGGGAGGGGGTGTCGCTGTGAAATGAATGCCCTTGCTTCTGACGCTGGGCGGCAGGTATGCAGAGGCCTGGACGGCGTCCTAGGGACCCTTTCCTGTTGGAGATATGCCCGGGGCTCCCCATTGCCCACGGCCCCGAGTGCTGGTCCCTTAGCATCCACAGGAGGGCCAGGACGCCTGTGCCCGAGGCCTGCTCCGGCCGCCTTCACAGGAGTGAAGGCACAGGTGTGACCTGTGTGTACGCTGGGGGTGGGGAGGGACAGATGTCAGACCTTTCAAACTCGGAGGGCTCGGCCAGAAGGAAATTTGCTGAAAAGTTAGCATGTCAGAGCCTGAGGCCGGATCTGATGGAGCCGCCTGCAGCCATCTGCCTGCTGCTGCCCACCCCCGGCTTCAGTGGCAGGAGAGCTGCTGTGGGCCCCCAGTGCCCAGCTGGCCCTGGGCGGTCAGAGGTGATGGAGGTGGCCCCCCTCAGCCCTTGCGCAGGTCGCCGCCCGGAGCCCAGGCCTGGTCTCAGAGGAGGCAAGTGCCATGGATGCGTGAGGCCCAAATCCTGGAGGACCAGGGTCTCAGGCCCAACACAGAGGTTGACACCTCCTATCCCCCCCGAAGCGGCCAGGATCCCTCTCTGAAGGGCCGTGTAGACCTGATGGGAAGCATGGAAATGTGGACCCTGAGAAATGCACGGTGCAAACCAGAGCTCGGAGGGGCCGGGCCGGGGCGGCAGCCACCCTGCCGGCTCCTGGCTCAGTGGCAGGGATGCAGCGAGCAGCGAGCAGCAGGAGGCCAGGCTCCAGCGATGAGGGTGGCAGGAGTGCAGGGCCTGGGGACAGAGGCAGAGCGGCCTCAGGGTTTGCTATGAGAAGCCTCCCAAGACACTGGGCTTGCAGCCACTGCCTGTGGGGACACCTGCTCGGTCCGAGATGACCTTGTCAGCTGCCCTTGCCACGAGGGCCTGATGTCCAGCTCTCCTGAGCACCCTTTGACCCCTGGAGCCACCTCCTGGCTCACAGGCCTCTGCGCCTCCAGCCACAGGGGAGGGACCTGGAGCAGCCAGCCTGGGCCGGGGCCCTAGGACACAGCCAGGCCCTGCCCTGGGCCTGTCAGGCCACAGACACAGTCCAGCTCTGCCCCCGAGGGTAGGGGTGGCCGGATGCCTCTGGCTCAAGGGTGGGTGAGGGGAGCCTTCTGAATGCTCCCGCACACCCGCCCCGAGCAGGCCTCACCGAGTGTCCACTGAGACGCCTCTCGCCTGCCATCTTGGTGAGCTCCGGCGGCACCCCGGCAGGCCCCTGCTAGCTCGTGCACAGGCAGCGGACGCTCCTGGAGGGGAGGTTCTGAGGCAACAAGGACTCCAAGCAAGAGGGTTGGGCATTGGAAATGGGTGAGAGCGTGCAAAGAGGCTGCGAGTGCATGCTCCACGGGGCAGCGACTCGCCGGCGTCAGCGCCCGGCCACGGGTCAAACATGCCACAGACAGAGCCACAGGGGAGCGGGCGGCGGGGAGGGGTCTGAGATGAGCATATCTATCCAGTTTCTCAATTGCATGTTTGCAATGAACTCCTTATACATAACATGGAATTTATTAAATATTAACAGTTGTCTTTGAGGGTTTCTATTTCATTGCATAGAACGTTAGAGATGAGACTGTGGCTGTGCCCAAGAGACAGAAAGTCCCCGAGGGCAGGGCCTGGGGAGGGCGGCCGCCCAGTCCACCAGGGGGTGGAGGGAGCCACACTCCCCAGTGCAGGCGCTGGGTCCGCCCGGCCAGAAGCCTGGCCTCTGCTGCGAGCCGCCCCGGCGATGGCTTAAGAAGGACTGGATTGCACAGTAAACAGGCGGCGGGCTCCCGAGGCCTGGCCCGGGTTGTGCTCTGGGCGGCCTGCTGCCCACTATTGCTTCGGAGTCAGCCTCCTCCCTGTGCTGAGCAGGGACTGAGCAGCGAGGGACCAAACCGTCAGTCACGGAGGGGTGGAGGGAGGAGAGTCAAGGGGTGAGCAAAGGAGAGGCGGAGGGAGAAGGAGAAACCAAAGAAGATGTTCATGAGGTATACACGTAAACCAACTGAAATGTTAAGGCTGCTCTCGAAATCAAAAGAAACCCCCAGGCGTGAGGGGGAGGAGCCAGCTGTCGAGACGATGGCGGTGCCCGGGAGCGATGGCTGGGGAATGGCTTTGAGATGGCGGCCAGCGCGGGCACTGCCACCGTGGGCTGCGGGAGCCTCGGCCAGGGCCCACGCTGCACTGCGGTGCTATGGCCTCTGGTTCCAGCAAGGAGACAGTGTTAGGTCCTAGTGTTTGTCAAGTCCTCCCCACCTGCGACAGCACACGGAAGTCTGCTCCGATGTCACCGGAGGGCAGGCTGCGGGGCAGGGCCCTGCGGCGGCAGAGGGAGGTGGGCCAGCTGGAATGTGGAGGACACGGAGCAGGGGCCCAGCTCTCAGTCCCAGGCTGTGGAAGAACTTCTGGCCGCGTGGAGGGAGGCAGCGTCTGTGGGAAAGGCAGCGTGCGCCAACTCTGTGTATAACGCATGGGAAGCCGGGCTGGCCAGGCCGCAGGGTCTGCAAAGAGGCTCTTCCCTCCCCAGCCTGAAGGCGGCGCCCCAGGAGAGCAGGGGCTCCGGAAAGTCAAGCAGGGGTCCGGCAGGTGGTCCCACTTGTCCAGCGGAGACCGCCCACCATGTCCGTCCCTCCGGCGAGTCTGGGAGCCAAGTGTGCGCCAGATTGTAGATGCTTGGAGGCGGGAAGGAGGGAGGAGGGAAGGAGGGAGGAGGGAAGGAGGGAGGGAGGAGGGAGGCGGGAAGGAAGGAAAGAGGATTTTGTCATGAGCTGTGGACAGCTGCTTCCCACCCGCGCTCCTCTCAGCTGCCTGCCACACGCCATGGCCTCCTCCCCACTCAGGCTCCCACCCGAGGCTGGGGGATGGGTGCCCGGCAGCTTTGAGTCGAAGAGAAGGACAGGAAGCAGCAGAGTCGGGTGGGCCAGAAGGGATGCTCCTTAACACGACCGCTGCTCTTTGCTCTGCTTCAGAGGAGGGAGTGGGGTTTGTTGAAATGGCAGCCTCTCCAGCCACCAGGACACGGCCTCGCACAGCAGCGCTGCCTGCTCGCCCCCCGTTAGCCGAACGCAGAGCTGGCGGGAGACCCGTGACAGGCAGTGAGCAGCTCAGCGGCCCACCCACGTCGTGTGGCAGGACACAGAGTCCAGCCACGCCCGGGGTTCCTGTCCCTTCCCAGGGACTGAGCTCCAGCCCTAAACCCAAAGGGCACGGCCAGGAACCTGGCCACGCTGCCCTCGCCTCAGCGCGGCTCCTGATGTCACAGGTGCTGCAGGCCGCACGAGGAGCCACCCGGCTGAGCAGGAGAGGGGCAGGGAGCCCGTGTCGTGGGGTGAGGGCAGGCAGAGCACTGGGGGTGCTGCTCTGTGGCTACTGGAATTAGGATACGGGCCAGGCTCCTCACTTTGGCCGCCCACGCCCGCCCCGCAGGCGCCCGCCCCCAGCCTCTCCCGCCAGGCTAGGGCTCGGGGTGCTGGCTGCCGGTCCGGTCCGAGGCCCACCTGTCGCCTCCGGCACCGGATGCTGTTCCCCTGCACCCGCCCAGCCCCCTCTCGGTCTCCCTCGCCCTGACCACTGTCTCTAGGGCAGACCCTTCTGCCCCGACTTCATGGGCTCAGAGCGCGTCGCCGCTTCAGAAACCACCATTTGGACCTAACTTTCACCTTGAACCTTCTGTCCTCTGTCCCACTCAATGGACTGTCAGCTTCTGAGTGTGGGGACGTGGTTCTGGCCCCGCGGTGTCCCCAGCACGGGAGCAGGCCGGGCCCCGGCCTAGGGCTGGAGAACCATTTCCGGAATAACTGAGTGAGGGGGTGGCCCTCCCCTCCCGTCCCCTGCTCCTCCAGAGGCAGGCAGCCCCTCGACCCCACCCAGCGCCTTCCCACCGCAGGCCTGGCGCAGGCCCCTCTGCCTTCTCGCTGCCCTCCTGGCCCTGCCGCCCACGCCTGCCCTCAGGAGCAGCACTGGGCCTCTGGGCCCCGCCTGGGGAGCGGAGAGGAGGCGGGGAGGCCGGTCCATGGCTGCAGGAGGGGCTGGCAGCGCACAGAGGGCACCACAGGCCAGACCCTCCTTGCCATCCCGCATGCCATGCCTCTCCTCGCCAGCGGCAGGGCCACGCCAGGGAAGGCTCCAGGGGGAGGCCCCCCACCCGCCTGGGCCCTTTCTCTCCCCCGGGCTGACCGGGGCTGGGACGGAGCCTACCCGTCCGGGGACCTCCCCTCCTCTGTCCTTTCCCGTCTCCCCCACTCACTCTGTTCTGCAGTGTATGACCTCAAGCTCGTGTCTCCGTCACACGCAGGCCCTGGGCCTGCACCCCTCCGCCGCCCCGCCCGCCTGGTCCCCACACTCACTGTTATACGCAGAGTCCAGAGCTGCGCCCAGGCCTCGGACTCCAGAGGTTTTTCCACAACAACGACACCACCTCCCTCCATCTCATCGAGAGCCTGAGAGCCTACGGAGCGCATGGAGGTTGGGAGGAGCCGCATCCCAGCCCCCACCCAACGCCCACTCCTCGCTGGGAGAGCCCTGGGGGCAGGGGTGCTGGAGAAGGACAGGGATGGGAGCCCCGCTGCCCTTTGCTGGGACCGTGTGGGGCGCAGGGACTTGCGGAGCCGGCCTGTGCTGGGGCCTCTGGGCACAGGTTCCCTCCTTTCCCTCCTCCTCCTCCTCCCCCCACACTCAGAAGAGTGGGCCCTGCTGCTCTGGCCACATCACCTCCCGCTGAAGCCCAGACTCCGCCCCCAGGACCCCAGGACCCCAGGACCTAGAGCGTGGAGGAGGTGCAGTAGCTCATACTCACCCCTCCGGGCAGGGTCACCAGAACGAGGAGAATTTTTTGCCAAAAGCAGAGACCGCTGTGAGGTGGAAAGGAGAGAGGCATCAGGCTCCCTCCTGGGCGGGGTCAGAGGGCACTGGGAAGCCAGTGCAGCCCGAGCCCCCAGCTGGCCCAGCCCAGGGACCCAGCGGAGGCAGCCCCCAGACCCAGCTCCGTCTGCAGGGCCCGGGACAGCGCCCACCGGCACCTGGCATGGGCAGCGCTCACCTTCTGTCAGTTTGCCCGCCTGCTCCGCGGCCCCCCCGGGGAGGATCTTGGAGAACACGCTGTCCCCTTCGGCCCCTGGCTGGCCAGCGGGAGCCCCCGGGGTGCCTCCGGGCCTGGCTCCAGCTTTCATGCCTGGGGGGAGCGGGAGAGAAACCACCGTCACAGCCAAGCTCGACCTGGCTCCTGGAGCTGAGGGGGACGGCGTGAGGGTGTTGAACACAAGTGCCAGGGGTGGCGGGAGGACAGAGGAAGAAAGAGGAAGAACAGGGAGAAGAGGGTGTGAAGAAGCGGAAAAGGATGTTGAAGAAGGTCAAGAAGGAAAAGGAGGGAAAGACCAGGAGGACGGGAGTCAGGAGGGAGGAGGAGGAGGGAGAGGAGGAAGTCAAGGTCCTGCTTTGGGCTCCCGTCCCTCCCAGGTCCCTGCCGAGAGCGCCTGGGCCCCCGAGGCTCCAGTGCGGACCCCGTGCTCATCCTAAGAGGCTCGTCCTCTGCCGGGGAGGCCACAGCCCAGGCCCCTTCTCAGGAGCAGTGGGGCCTGCGGTGCCCGGAGCGAGGGCGGTGGGTGCAGGGGCAGCCAGGCTCCCTGCGGCACAGGCGAGGGCACAGTGGGCAGGCTCACCTGCAGGTCCAGGTCCTGGCGGTGGCTGAGCCTGAGGGGGCCTCCCCTGCTGGGCCGCTTTGGCTGCCCCTTTAGAGGCGGTGGTCTGCTCTGTCCGCGGCTGCAACACAGAACCCAGAGCTGAGACGCTGCCCGTGGACTGACCGCGCCCAGCAGGAGCCAAGGGGATGGCCAGGCTGTGGCCGCCGCCCTGGGGAGCTGAGCCCTGGGGCCCTGCTTACCGCTCCTGCTGGCTGGGAGCCTGCGGTGGCCGCGGGGCCGGGCTGAGGCTTCCCGGCTGGCTGGCTGGTGGCAGCGGCGGGACCCCGGGCGGCTGGCTGGCCCTGCTGCTGTGTCCGCGCCTGTGGCGTCTGCTGGGGGGGCTGTGGCCCGGGGCCCTGCAGCTGCGGCTGGGGCTGGGGCTGCGGCGCCCGTGCTGCTGCTGCTGCTGCTGCTGAGGGTGTCTGCCTGGCTGCAGGCTGCTGGGACGGCTGAGGCCCTGGAGGCGCCTGGCGACCTTGCGGCTGCGGCTGGGGTTCTGGCTTTGGCTGTGGGGCCTGCCGGGAGCCCTTCTTGCTGTCGGAGGCGTGGTGGTAGGCTGACGGCACACGGGGCGGCTGCGTGTACTCGGCCGAGCTGGGGTACCCGGGCTGGCCCTTCTTCTGCGTGGCCGGGGCCGGGCTGGGCTGAGGAGCAGGCCGAGCCTCGTGGCGGCCCAGGTCCCGAGCGTGTGGTTTGGCAGCACGCCGGCCTGGCTCCTCGCCGGCATGGCGGCCTGAGTGCCGCCCGTGGTCTCCGTGGTGCCGGTGCTCCTTAGCTACGGCGTGGCGGCCTGGGCCACCCTCCTCGTGCGGCCACAGGCCCTCCTCGGGGGGCTCGTCGTAGTCATGGTAGCTGTGCCTGGCGGGGCCGCGCTTCTGGGAGGAGGAGGCTGCGTGGCCCCCGTGGTGCCGGAAGCGGTCCGAGCGGGCGTCCCGGGGCTTATCGAACCAGTCCGTCTCCTCCTGGCCCAGGTGATACGCTGCAGAGACCAAGCAGAACAGCATCACCCGGGCCGGCGGGGGCCTCGCCGAAGCCATGCAAGGACACCAAGGCGGGCACCACGGCCACCAGCAACACTAGGACCTGCCCCCCCACAGCCAGGCCAGGGTGCAGGTGGAGAAGGTAGAGGCCCGGGAAGGAGGCGCCAGGCCAGAACCCCCGGGGACAGATCGGGGCCCAGGACCCAGGGGTGGGAGGCCCCGTGCTGGGCACGCAGCCATCACCCCACAGCCATTACCTTCGCTGTCGGACACCACGCAGTGGGAATCGTCCAGGAGGTAGCCCTCCTCGCGCTTGTACGTGTGGGCCCGTGGGCCGTTCCTGACGTGCTCCTGGACGTCGGGCATGGAGTGGCTGGAGCAGAACTGCGGGCAGGTGTCTCCAGGAGGGAGGGCATCCCCCGTGGGGCGGGGCCGTCCCAGGGGGCTGACAGGGCTCTCCTCCTCCGAGGCCTGGCTCCGCATGGGGGGCCGGGCCCGGCCGTGGGCCATGCTCAGGGAGGAGGGCTTGGGGCCTGCCTTTTGAAGCCGCTCCACAGCCTCGCGCTCCCGCTCGTAGCCCTTGCCCCGGCTGCCGACGTCGTGGCTGGACAGCTTCTCCCCGCCGTACGCCGCTGGGCCCCGGGCCCGGCTGCTCCCGCTGTACATGCGGTCGTCCTCCTCCGCGGCGTCCCGGCTGGCCACCCCGTAGTGCCTCTGCTGCTCATACACGTTCTTCTTGAGCCCGTAGGTGATTTCGTCCTGGAACCTCCTGCCCCGGGAGGCCAGGCCGCTGCTGCCCGCGGCGGGAGGGTAGGAGGCCAGGTCTGACTCCACATCCCGGGCTTCTTCGATGGGCGAGAACTTGGAGACCTTCTGCTCCATGCCCTGCTTCCGGTGCTTGCTGCGCTTCGAGATGGCGGCCGGGGCCAGGCTCTTGGAGGGGTGCTTGGGCCCCGTGGGGCCTGGACCGTACTTGTCTGCGCGAGCCCCTTGGCGGTAGTCGCTGTCACCGTAGTAGTGGGTGCTGGCGGCTCGGCCATCGCTCTCCATGCCCCGGTGGGGGCCGCTCTTTCCACGGGGGTCGTAAGCGTCTTCCTCGGACTCTTCCTCCCCCCGGGCATAGCAGCAGGGCAGTGTGGGCCCCTCAAGGGCCCCTGGCTCTCCTGGCTCCTTCCCTGGACGCCCACCGCCGCTCGGGCCCAGGAGCTCCAGTCGCTGGCTGTCCAGGGCCGTGGAGGTGCTGACCTTGGTCAGCTCACTGATGTCGTCGATCATCACATAGTTCCGAGGGACGTTCTGCTCCAGGCTGGCGTAGTGAGAGTCGGAGGGGTAGGTGGGGGCTGGGCCCGTGCTGCTGCGGTCACTGGCCCGGGGCAGCTCTGGGGTCTTGCTCTGCTCGTAGCTGCTGCTTATCACGGGGCCACTGTAACTGGTTTCGGACGGGGCTGACGACATGGCCACGGCGGGGCTGGCGATCACTTCGTAGTTGGTGGGCACCTTCTGCTCCAAGTCGGCTAGTGACGTCTGGCGTGGCTTTGGGTGGGGGGCACGGCTGTCGGCCGGGACTGGGTAAAGGGCGCTCTGTGTGGTTGGCATGGGTGTTTGGGCTGCATAATGGCCTGTGGGCCGGAAAGCCTGCTGGCTTTGCAGACCAGGCTCAGCAGGGTAACTGGTGCCGGGAGGAAAGGCAGGCGCTGGGTACGTGCTGGGGCCAGGGTAGGCAGGTGCCTGGTGGGCTGGGAATCCGTTGGGAGTCGGCCCAGCGCTGCCTGCAGAGTACTGCGGGGCCGGAGCGGGGAGCCGGGGCTGCTGGAAGGCAGCGGGGCCGGAGGGGGTGGCGGGAGCCGCGGCGGCGATGGGGAAGTCTGCGTACTGTCCGGGCGTGGCGCAGCCCTGGAGCCGCAGCTGGTTGAGCTCGCTGTCCGACAGGTAGTCCCGATGCTCACCGAGACCTCGCAAGGGCGCGTAGTCGCGGCCGCCCCGGTCTTTGGCCAGAGACTCCTTGCGCTGTGTGATGCCCAGCTCCAGGTACTTGAGCTTGGCGTCGATCTCCTTCTCCTCTTCGTCCAGCTCTGCCTGCTTCTTGCGCAGCTTGGTGGACTCATGCTCCACCAGCCGCAGGTCCCGGTCCAGCTCCCGGAGCAGGCTGGCCTTGGCGGGGGACAGCGGCGGGCAGCCCCCGCTGCAGCAGGCTGGCCGCGTACAGCTGGGGGGGGGGCTGGCCAGCCAGGGGCAGGTGGGCCTCCTCGGGGGGAGGGCTGGGCAGTGTCCGCTTCACCTTGCGGACCAGGCCGTTGGGTGGCAGCGCCGACACCTGAGACAGAGGGAAGGGCGGCAGCACTGAGACCCAGGGTGTGGGTGGCTTGGCGGGGCACAGGGTGGAAGAGCCCTGGCTTTGGTGGGGCAGGGGCTAGGCTCCATACCCTGACTCAGCAGGCAGCCTCTAGGCCCGCCCACCCCGCTCCCGGCCTGTGGTCCTTGCCTGTGCTCTGGGCACAGGGCGGGGAGGACAGCTGCCCTGGGCTCTCTCCAGCACCGGCCCGGCTCCGAAGACATCAGAGCACGCGGCTCTTAGAAGCCTGGCCGACGCCCACGGGAGGCCCTGAGGGGAGGAGGGTGCGGGTCGGGCTCTGGGCGTGGTCCCCTCAGCTGTGGGGACGGGGCCGTGAGGAGGGACGTGGGTGCAGGGAGAGGGTCCCGGAGGAGAGCGCCCCCAGCGGGGCGAGCTCCCAGGAACCCTGGGAAGGAGCACGGGCTGACGGGGTGTCAGCGGCTGCCGCTCTGGGGCCTTTGCTGCCTCCTGCCCCTCCTCTCTAACGTGACCTGCACCTCGGCTGCCTGCCACCCTCCTCCCCCAGCTGCCCGGCACCACCCGCCACACCCTGTGGCTGCGCTGGCAGCCTTGCCCCAGCTCTCTCCGCAGCCCGGACTGAGCCCCACGCTCCGAGTCCATCTCCTGGGTCACGGCTGCCGTGGGGGGAGGGTGTGCGGGCCTGACGCTGCCTCCCAGCCCCTCCTCGCTGCTGGAAGGTTTGCCCTGGGCCCTCCTTTTGTCTCTGGCTCGTCGCCTTCCCAGAAGGCCCCAGGCGTGGACTACCCAAGCCCCCAGAATGCAATGGGGCCTGCCATCGGGCTCCTCACACTTTAGCTTGCAAAGCTGCATGACAATTCCGCCCACTCTCACTGTACGTCAAGCAACAGTGAGCCCCAGACCTCTGAGCAAAAGGGGGACCTTCCATGGGACAGGCTTCACTGCTGGACTCGGGCTGTGTCCGTCTTGTTACTTTGGCTGCACCATGAGTGCTCACTGTGGCATGGCCCCACGTGGCCAGCCCTGGGACTCTGTCCCCTGGAGCCTGGAGCCAGGCCACCTCTGCTCTGACGGCCCTCCCTGCCAGCCAGACTCCTGACCCCACCGCACTCCTCTGGCCTGCACACCCGGGCTCTGCACAGCCCCCGAGGCCCACCTCTCTCCTCTGCATCAGACCCAGGAGACGGCAGATACGCCTCCGGACGCCTCTGGCTCCGGCTGCCCTGGCCTCTTTGCAGTCTCTTCCTGCAGCGCATCTGCCCGCGCTCCGCCAGGAGGCTTTCCGAGATGCCCGCCATGTCCTGTCTCCCCGCCTAGAACCTCCAAAGACTCCGAGGGCTTTCGAAAGACGCCCCCCTCCTCAGCCCGCACTCGGGTCCTTGGCGTGAGGCCCTCACCCCCTCACCCCCCACGGCCGCGCATGCAGGCCACCTCTCATAGTCCCTTTAGCAACTAAAGCCACAGACCAGGGTACAGCTATGCTCCGGGAGCTCCTGGGGGACCGGGGGGTGGGGGAGACAGGTGTGTGAACAGACTTGCTGAAGGCCCGAGGGGGCAGAGCGCCCCCTGCAGCCGGCTGGGTGGCCCCCAATGCCACACAAGGGCTTGGGCTTCGTGTGGGGCCACGGAGGCCAGGCCAGGGCTGGGAGGAGGGACAGTCACTGTGTGGGACCGGTTTTCTCAGGAAACACCCACAGTGGAGGTCTGGAGTGGAAAGGGCCCGGCAGGAGGGCTAGGGAGGCTGACAGGGGGTGTGGCCCGGAGGAGGCGGTGCTAAGGAGGCGGCAGTTCCCACTGGTGTCTGCACGGATGATGCAGGGCCCCTGGGGTGCATCTGCCTAGGACGTCCTGGCCAAGCAGCAGGCTCCACACGAGCCTCAGGGAAGGTTCTGTCCTCCACTCCTCCCTCTGGAGCCCAGTCCATCCCCCAGAAGCCTCCCCTGGGGCCCAGGCTAAGCAGAGACCCCGGCCCCCCCCTGGACCAGCCCCTGTGCCCATACCTGGCTCCCCAGCCCCCCCTGGAGCTGGTAGAGGGAGAACCTCTCTTTGGCAGACTCCTCAGCGGTGGGGCTGAGGGGCTTAGGGTCGGACAGAGACCGCTGCAGGGTCTTCACGGGGCGAGGCAGCGTCTGCTGGCGGAGCGCGCCGTCGGCCGCGAAGTGCTTCTGCGGACTCACGTGAGCCTTGCTCAGCCTCTCGCTGGAAGCAAAGGGCGCGTCCAGGAGCCGGTGTGGGGACAGGGGCGAGACTGGCGAGTAGAGGACCTGAGGGGACTTGGGAGGCTGGCCGCTCACCAGCTGTGAGAGGGACTCCGGGGGCAGGTGGGCCTGGTAGCCGAGCTCCAGGGGATCCGGCTTCTTTTTCTCGAATCTGCCCAGGGGCCCTGGGGTGACGATCTGGATGCCGGGCAGGTAGGGGCTGATGGCGGCGGGCCCTACGAGCTGCGGCCCGGCCCCGCCCTGGGCCTGCCCGTCCGGCTCCGTCTGGCAGGCCAGGCTCTCGCCGCGCCCGGTCTTCTCCGGCGCCGATATGTACCTGACGATCTCCACCTTGGGGTCAGTGGCCGCCGTGATGTGGATGGCGGGGGAGACCCTGGGCAGCTGGTCAGGCTCCGTCTGCACGGAGCAGTCGCTGATGGTCTGGATGCCCACGCTGCTCGTGGCCCTGGCGGGGGCGGCTGTGGAGGACGAGGCCACAGCGTCGTGCTTGCTGTCCGAACCCGAGTCCGAGTGGCGGGAGAGGCGGGGCCGGCGGCGGCGCACGGGCTGCTCCCACTCGGCGTTGTCCTCCTCGTCCGTCTGCACGCTGCAGTCTGCGCTCCGCCGGGTGCGGCGCCGCCGGCTCAGGAAGTAGCGGCCCTCCCCGTCCTCGTCGTCCGTCTGCACGCTGCTGTCCGCAATCCTCCTGACTGGGCTGGGCTCGGGCCCCGGCTCCGCCTCGTAGGTGTCCCGCAGCCGTGGCATCGAGTGGCGCTTCCTGAGGCCACTGCGGCCGGCCTCCCACGGCTCCTCGGTCTGCAGCGACATGTCCGAGGCAGAGCTGGGGAGGCCACGGTGTAGCACGGGCTCCCGGGGCTGCCCCGGCCCCTCGGGTCCTGCCAAGGCGATGAAAGCCGCGTGGGTCAGGGGCGGCCAGTACTGGCCATTCTGCGCCAGCTCGGTGGCCGCCGGGGGAGGCCCTCGGCCGGGTCCGTCACAGACCACGGGGAAGGGGGCCTTCTGCCTCTGCTTTTGCTCCTCCAGCTGCTGCTGCAGCTGCTGCTGCAGCTGCTGGATCTGCTCCAGCTGCAGGCGCTGCTGCGCCAGCTGCTCCCGCTGCAGGGCGAACTGGGCCTGGCGCTCCTCCCGCTGCT
>NW_005872047.1:21600-26800 GCF_000147115.1 Myotis lucifugus
GCCCGTACAGCTGCTGCCGAAGGAGGAACTTGTAGACACGTCGCAGCACGCCAGCTGGCTCTCGGGCCTCATCCCCGTGAGGTCCACGGCGCCCGCCGGCTCCTCCGGGAGCAGCGTGGTCACAGTGCCTGCCGCGCCCTCTGCCATCTGCACCAGCACGGTGTGTGGCTTCCTGGCACCCAGCTCCGGCACCGGGCCTGCCTTGAGGCCAGTGCTCTGAGCAGTGCCCATCTGAGTGATCAAAACATCTCTTCTGGCCAGAGGCGCCACCTGGTTGGGCAGGTTATACCTGGCAACCTTGGCCTCCCTGGGTCTTCCCCGGGGCCCACCTCGGTACGGGGCTGTCTGGACGGCCTGCTCCACCTGCCTGACCTGGGCCAGGCACACGGGGCTACCTGTCCCCTGGCCGAAGTCGAGGCGGCTCTGGAAGGGGTCTCCATAGACCACAGGCTGCTTCTGCTGAGCCAGGAGCACAGAGGAGGCCACGGTGATGCTCACGGTGGTGGCCGTGCCGATGAAGGCCTGGGTCTGCTCCTGGGCGTTGAGGTTGATGACCAAAGGCTGCACCGCTGTGGACTGCCGCCCTGGGCCCGGCTCCAGCGCCAGGCCGTACTTCCTCGCTTCCACGGCCAGAGAGGTCAGGTCCATGCCCTGGTCAGTGAGGATGATGGGCGTGGGCTTGACGGCCGTGCGGAGGTCCACCACGGCACTGCCCGGGGGCCTGGGCCCGGGCTCCACCCTGGACGTTCCCGGGACGGAGGAGATCCGGCACAGGGAGATGTTCTCGGCAGGGAGGGCGCCCCAGCCGTACAGCGCCAGGGGCCCGTCCGCACCGGCACTGGCCGCCCGCGGGAAGCCAGGCGGCCCAGGAGGCTCTGAGGGCAGCGGAGACGCACTCAGAGGGGTGGTCTGGCTGTAGCCGTGGGGGGTGGGCTGCGTGTCGGTGGGGGACACCGGGGAGGTGGAGGCACTGGCATGGACCATCCTAGTCTGGCTGGAGGCCGCTGAGGCCAGTGTGATGACCATGAAGGGGGCCTCCCGAGGGGACTGCTGCCACGCCAGGCGGGGCGCGCCGGGTCCGTGTGGCGTTTGCGTGCCCTGCGCCACCATGGGGGATGGGGTGGGGGCGCCAGGGCTCCTCGGCATGTCCGAGGCCGGGGCCAGGCTTGGCGTCTGTGTAGAGAACTCGGCTGTGGCCCTGGGGCCCGGCTTGCCAGGGGAGAAGGTGGGGCTCTCTGAGGGAGAAGATGGGGAGAGCGGTGGGCTGGAGCCCGGGAAGTAGGCATATCCCTGGGAGGGCGGGGCAGGGCCGCCCTTGCCGTCACTCACACGCAGGGGCTTCTCTCTGGCGGCAGCAGGACCACTGGGCGCCTGGGGCATCTCTTCCGTTTGGGATCCATAGTTTGCGGTGGTCGGGCTCTGCCCATAGCCGTGGGCTGTGGCAGACGGCGAGGGGCTGCGCTCGGAGCCTGCAGGCGACGCCAGGGTCCCATACCCTCGAGCCGTGGTGGCTGGGGCCCCCGGGCCCTGGGGAAAGGATGTGCTGGCCTCCTGGGGGGCAGGGCTGGGGGAGGCAGGAGAGCTGTGCAGCTTGCGGGGGTCCTGAGGCTCCTTTGCAAAATGCTGGGTAACTCGGACGTCAGGAATGACCCGGCCGCCACTGCCGTCGGAGGAGGTGGAGGTGGAGGTGGAGAAGGGCACGGGGGCAGCGAGCTGGGTGGGGCTGGTGCCCGGGGTGAGCGGGCCGCCGTTTTGCTTCATGGGGTCCACGTACGCACTCTCGGCGTTCAGAAACTGCTTCTCCTTCTTCTTGTCCTCGGCGAAGGCCAGGTCTCGGGAGGAGGCCTGCCGCCCGCGGGCCAGGCTCTGGGACGTCTGCAGGGTCTCCTCGTACATGGCTGCCCCCAGGCCGGCGGGAGTGCCCTCCGCAGGCAGCGGGGCAGCCCTGCTGTAGTCACGGTCTGGGGCTTCCTGGAACTCAAAGGAGCCCTGGGCCCGGGGGCCTGTGGGCTGAGAGGGGCCACCCTGGGGCCCCCGGCCGCCCGCCACCTGGCCCTGCTGCCGCTGCTGCAGCAGCTCGGCCTTCCGCATCATCTCCTCATAGGCCTCCTCGGCACTCTTGAGGGGCCGCCCGGCGCTGGGGATGCCGGAGCTGCCCGCGGGCGGCTCAGTGGGCGAGTAGAGGGACATGAAGGTGGGCAGGCTGTACTCACTGCCTGACTTGTAGAGCCGGGCGGGGCCGCCGTCCAGGGCCTCGGCCTCCGAGTCCAGGGAGGGCGAGGGTGAGTACTCGGAGCAGGAGGAGCGGTGCAGCTCCTCCATCTCGGCCGCCTGCCGCAGCTCCTCCGTGGGGGAGGCGTCCTCGATGGGCGACAGGTTGCTGGGTGGCGTCTTGGAGCGCTCACGCCGGCGCTGGGCCCGCAGCTCCTCCTTGTCGCGCCGCGTCTTGCGGACGGTGCTGCGGATGCGCTGCTGCTCCACCTCCCGCATCTTTCTCCTGCTCGCGGCAGCAGCTCCTCCTCCTCCCGCAGCTCCTCCTCCTCCGAGGAGTCCTCGATGGTGGGCAGCAGGGGCCCGTGGGAGCGGTGCCGGGCCTTGCGCTGCTGCTTCGCTTCCTCCAGGCGCTGCCTGCGGCTGGGGCTGCTGTCGCTGTCCTCCTCCAGGGAAGACAGGGAGGTGGGCGAGGTGCCCGAGGTGTAGCTGGGCGTGGAGGCGGGCAGCGTGGAGGAGTGCTCCCCGCGGGAGCGGTCCTCGGGCGAGCCCGTCAGGCTCTCCATCTCCAGCTCGGGCTCGCGGTCCAGGCTGGGGTCAGCGCCTGGGCCCAGGTCCAGCTCGTGGCCGTAGCTGCCTGTGCTGTTGAGCTCGATGGTCTTGAAGCGGCGGAGCCCGCCCTGCAGGGCCCCGGTGCCGTCGACGGCCTCCGCGGGGCCTCCCTCGGAGAGCAGCTCCTCGTAGCCCGTGGTGGCGTTGTGGGGGAGGCGCCGCTTGGGCAATGCCGCTGCCTCTTGGCTGGGCTCGGGCCTGGGCCTGGGCCCGCCCTTCGGGGTGCCATGTTTGGCCAGGCCGTGCCTGGGGGTGGCCGCGTCCTCCTCCTCCAGGTTGTCCTCCTCGGCGCTCATCTCCAGGATCTGCCGCCGCATGAACTCCTCGTCGGTCATGGCTGCTGCCCGGGCGGGGGGCTGTGCAGGGAGCGGGGACAGGCCGCCCTCGCTGCTGTCCTCCACGTAGTCGTGCCGCAGCTGGCTGCCGAAGTCGTCCGAGGACTCCGCCGTGTCCCGCTGCTCCCGCTCGCGGCCCCACTCCACAGAGTCCTCCTCTTCCTCCAGGATGTCCTCCAGCTCCTCATCGGAGTCGAAGGCCTCAGGCATGATGGACAGGGAGTGGGGCCGCCGCTTCTGCTCCTCAGCACTGCTGCGGGGCGCCTTGCTCCGCTCGCCACTGGAGGCTGGGCCCTGGGCCTGCAGGGAAGGCCGCACGCTGCCCGCCTTGTGGAGCTGGGAGGGGCTGGGCGGGCGGGGCCCGGTCACCCCTGCGCTGTCCAGCTGCTCCCCCTCCTGCTGCACCACACCGGTGATCTCGCTTTGGGAGCTGGAGACGCCGTCGGAAGAATAGCCCGTGTCGCTGAGGCTCTGTGGGCTCCGGGACAGGTCCTGGGAGTAAGGCTTGCCCACCAGCTCCTGCAGCAGCGAGAGGCAAAGGCTGACCCCGTGCAGACAGCTCCTCGGAGCCCCGCCCGCTCCGTCAATCCCAGCGCCACCCCGGGTCACAGCCCCACCTCTCCGCCTCTCTGGCCTTGAATAACCTGCAGGTTCCCAGGCAAGCCCCAAGCAGCCCCAGGTTCTCAGAGAAACCTGACTGGGTCTAACGGTACCAAAACCCAGCAAAGCATGCAGCAGGCGCCAGGCACAGGGCTAGCTCATAGTCCACAGCTGCAGCCCCCACGGCCTCACAGAGGCCGCCCTGCCCTCCTCTGGGGTCCACGGGCCCGGCCGACACCCCAGCCCCAGGGCCCGAGCCGTCCCTAGACGTGCACTTGAGTTAGGGTCCCCGCGAAGCGAGTGGCACTGACCTCGGCCTCCCCACCCTTGGGGGCTTCTGGAGCAGCCTTGACGGCGGGGGTGGCGGGCTCGGTCCTCCGCGCCCCGGCCTTTGCCTTCGGAGTCCCAGGGGGCAGGGCAGTCTCTGGAGGGGGTTTCGGCACAGGCTCCGCTTTGGCCGGGGGTCCCGTCTTCTTTTCCTGGGCACCGCTTGGGGTCCTGCTGGGCTCAGAAGCCCTGAGGGGCTTTGCTTGGGGGCTGGCCTTGGTGGGCAGGGGGCTGGCCTTGGCAGGCAGAGGGCCTGAGGGCTGGCCCGGCCCCTGGGGCCCTTTCTGCTTCGGAGGGGCTGTTCCGGCCGCACGGTGAGGGGCCCCGGCGGGGGGCTGCGGCGAGGCGGGCGGTGGGCAGGGGGCTGGCTCCCCCAGGCTGCCCTCCAGCAGTCGCTTAGTTTGGCAGTTCAGACAGAGCCACTCGGATTTCTGTGAGGAGAGGAAGGGAAGTGGGGATCATGGAGACACTGAAGTACTCAGAGTATCTCCATGACCCTCTGTAACCTGGAGGAGGAGCAAGCCTAACGCAGGCACAAAGCAGAGGGGAAGACTGGTGGGTGTGCTGCCCCAGATGGCAGACTCTCCCAGGCTTAAGGCATTCGGAGCCCGGCCGGCGTGGCTCAGGGGTTGAGCGTCCACCTATGAACCAGGAGGTCACAGTTCGATTCCTGGTCAGGGCACAGGCCCGGGTTGCGGGCTGGATCCCCTGTGGGGGGCATGCGGGAGGCAGCTGATCAAAGATTCTCTCATCGTTGCTGTTCTATCTGCCTCTCCCTCTCCCTCTCCCTTCCTCTCTGAAATCAGTAATTTTTAAAAAGCACGTATTCAGAGTTAAAATGATGAAACCAAAAGAAGGGTCCCTTCCTCTCCCCACAGAGAGCTTCCCCCACCAGACAAGGAGACGGAGGGGAGGGGAGGGGAGGCTACGGCACAGAGGTCTGGACAAGAGGGGCATCTGGGCCCCCAGGGAGCAGACAGCCCCTCTGGCTGGTGTGGAGCCTCAGCAGGCCAGCAAGGGCATCAGACAGGGCACCCCTGGGGTGTGGTCCCTCCCACCTCCTTCCCCAGCCCTTCCTTCCCCAGCAAGGGCTGCGGGCGGCGGGGGGGGGGGGA
>NW_005872047.1:27612-28865 GCF_000147115.1 Myotis lucifugus
GGTGGTAGCAGGGGAGAAATTCCTCGGGAGGAGTAGAAACGGCCTCGAAGGGAGCAATGGACCAGGGGTTGGGTTCAAGGATGAAAGTATCCTGTTTTGGGATTAAGAATTTTTATTACGGGGGAGGGGGGGGCGGGGGGCGCTGTGGGGGATGCCCTCCCTGAGTCGGCGTGTCAGCAGGCTCCTCTGCTCACACCTCCACAGAAAACGCCATGTCAGGGGCTCTGTCCTGCGTGCTGCCCACACGCCACACGCCCCATCTCTGCCAGGCCCTGTGCGCTGAGGGTGCGGCCTGCACACAGGCTGTTACTCGGGGCCTGGAGACCGTCTCCCTGAGGCGGCAGCTCATCCTGCCCGAGGCCCGGCCCAGGGCCCAGCTATGGAGGGGACCCGGCAGGGCACAGCCCGAGGCACCTCGGTGGGCTCCCTTCGCCTGTGATGCTCTGTGCCACCCCCTCCCAACCCCAACTGCAACGAGGCAGTGGGCGCTGGCCACGTGCTGGGCGGGGCTGCTTGGCCTGGCAGGGTCCACTGCCGCAGGTGCCTGTGGAGAGCGCTGGGCAGGCTGAGCCCACGCCCTGAGGGACAGGCACCGAGTCTCAGCTAAGAATCCCACCGCATGCCCGGCACCGCCCGGGCACACAATGAAAATGCCCCCACGTCAGAGAGAGCGGTGCAATGGCACCAAGGCCCTTAGAGGTGGGAGGGCAGACAGAGCGCCAGAGAGAGTCCTGGGAACAAGAAAGAGCCTCCCCAGCCCCAGGATCAGCTCGCAGGGGCTGGGATCTGGGCCCAGAGCAGGGCTGGCCCAAGGCAACACTGCCCTGCTCCACCGAGGGTCCCTGCACACGGCCATCCAGGGCAGGCCTCTCCGGGGGAGGCCATCTCCCCGCTCACCTGAGTGGCGTGGCACACCCCTCACCCTACCTCTGGCCTGCAGACCCCACCCCCGAAGCAACAGTCCAGGGGAAGCAAGGGCACCTTGGAAGGTGGCCTGGATGAGGAGGCAGGCGTCCTGCCAGGGGCTCAGAGCCAGCCCCGCAGCGGCCTGCTCACCAGGCCTCAGCAAAGCCTGGAGCCCGAGGCCACTGCTCCGGGCCTGTTCCTGCCCCTGCTAACACATGGAGGCCCCCCTCCGGGCGTGTTCCTGCCCCTGCTAACACACGGAGGCCCCTCTCCGGGCGTGTTCCTGCCCCTGCTAACACCTGGAGGCCCAATAATCCGGGCGTGTTCCTGCCCCTGCTAACACACGG
>NW_005872047.1:28965-65564 GCF_000147115.1 Myotis lucifugus
TCCGGGCGTGTTCCTGCCCCTGCTAACACACGGAGGCCCCTCTCCACGGCCTGTTCCTGCCCCTGCTAACACACGGAGGCCCCTCTCCAGGCCTGTTCCTGCCCCTGCTAACACATGGAGGCCCCTCTCCGGGCCTGTTCCTGCCCCTGCTAACACACGGAGGCCCCTCTCCAGGCCTGTTCCTGCCCCTGCTAACACATGGAGGCCCCTCTCCAGGCGTGTTCCTGCCCCTGCTAACACATGGAGGCCCCCCTCCGGGCGTGTTCCTGCCCCTGCTAACACATGGAGGCCCCTCTCCAGGCGTGTTCCTGCCCCTGCTAACACATGGAGGCCCCCCTCCGGGCCCTGCTACACAGGCAGTGAGGAAGAGAGGGACGGCTGGCAGGAGGCAGCATGTGAGCTGTGAGCTAAAAATAAACACCGGACCAGCCCTGGGGAGGGGAAGGGTAGGGGCATGGGGCTGGGAGGGGTGGAGCCAGGGGAGACCTGGCCGGGCCAGTCTCTGGGGACTGAGGACAGGGTGAGAGGCAGCAGGCAGAATCCCTGTGCCTGGGGGCTAGGACCCAGCTGCGCTCATCTCTCCCCCTCCACCTGCCCCTGCTCCTCCATCCCCTTGTTCATCCATTCACTTGTCGTTCTCTCCCACAGACCCAGGGTGGCCTGGCCCCAGGCGCGTCAGAACGGTGCCCACAGACCATGGCAACACCACGTCCTGCTCCACTGTCCCACCCTCGGCAGCAGGGTCTGCACTCCACACTCCGTGCATGGCTCAGCCCAGCAGGGCCTTGGCTTGCCCCCCGCCCCGCCCTGCCCCCCACATGACAGCAGGGATGAGCCAATCACAGACCCACAGAAGGGGACACGGGCAGTTCTGTCCAGGGCAGCCGAGCAGCCCCCGGGGTCCTGAGCAGGGAGAGTGGGTCGGGGAGGGTCAGAAGCAGCTCCACCAGGGGGCTCCGCACCATCTGAGCCTCCCAGGCGGGGCCCAGGCTTCTCCAGAGCAGGGGGCGTCCTGCTCCCTCCCACCCAGCTCTGCAGCGCTCAGCACCTCTCCCTGGAGCAGGGGCTGCGGAGAGACGGCCCCAGCCCCCATCTCAAATCCTCCTGCAGCTCGGGAGAGCGCCTCTGAGCGCCCCACAAGCAGGCCCAGGGGAGCAGGCCGCCCGGGAAAACACGGACCGAAGGCTGAGGCTTTGACAAGCGAACATCAACACCCACCACCAAGGATCTGAGGAAGGGATGGAGGTGGACACCCCTGGCTGGGCCAGGGCCTGGGCCGCGGGGCACGGCCTGCCCATGGTGAGAAGCCTGCCTTCTCCTGGGGCCCACAGCCCTCCACCCTGTGAGGGGCACAGGCCGAGGGCAGGTGGGACCCCAGGTTCTTCCTCCCTGGGCAGAGGGGGTTGGCATCTGTCACCAGGTCCTGCCATGAGAGCTGGGAGTGGGGGGAGGCAGTTCAGGGCCTCCTGAGCCTGGCAGACCCTGGGACCAGCCTCAGGGCACTCAGCCAGGCAGAGGCAGCAGGCACACCACCCGCACCCACCGCGCCAGTCAGGTCTCTGAGTGGAGGGGCGGCCGGGGCAGGGACAGAAGAGAGGGCAGCCCTCAGGGCATCCGCGGTGGAGGGCGCCCCGCGGCTCAGCCCCAGCTCGCGGGGTCCTTTGCTCCCACTTGCCCGTGCCCCCCCGACCCCGGGTCCCTTACCTCCACCAGGTGTCGGTGTCGGGTTGAAGCCACAGAGGTTGCACACCTGGAGCTTGCAGGCGGTGCAGGTGTTGTAGTTGGCTGGGCCCTTGCTGCCCACGTTGAGCTCGGCTTGGCACAGTGGGCAGGTGGGCCTGTCCTTCGGCATGGCCTTTGGCTTGGCAGCAGCCTTGGGCACTGCCTGCTGTTCTGCTCGGCCATGCTTTGGGCTGGGTGTCCCCCCAGTTCTCGCCGGGGCTCCGGGCCCTGATGCGGCGCCTGCCCTGGCTGCAGGCTCAGCTTTGGCTCCAGCTGCAGGCCCAGGCCCGGGCCCTGAGCCTGGGGGTCTCGGGCCAGCCTCCTTGCTGGCATCACTGAAGACGATCTTGGGTGGCCCCTTGCTGGGGGCGGGCTGGCCCTGGGCGTCGGCCTCAGGCTGCACGGACATGAGGGTGCTCGCCTGGGTCAGCAGCGACGCGCCGAGACCGAAGAGCTTCCCCGTGAGGCCCTCCTGGGCCTGCTCAGCAGCGCCAGGCCCGGGGGGCACCGCGGTGGCACTTCTGCCCGGGGCCTCTCCCGCAGGGGGCCGGGGCTCGGCTGTGGAAGGCTTGACGGGGTGAGGGGGCTGAGGAGACACCTTCCCCCTCTCGGGAGGGGCAGCTGCCTGGGCAGGTCCCGGCACTGTGGTGGCCTTGGCCGTCTCCGCCGGGCGGGGCCCCGGCTGTGGTCCCCCGGGGCCCCGGGGCCTCTCTTGCTCCGGCTTCCCCAGGGGCGGTTTGGCGGGGGCGTGGGCAGGGGACAGCGCGGGCGAGTGCAGCTGCTGCTGGCTCTTGGAGCGCGGCGCCGTGGTCATGTCCATCCCCAGCGCCCTCTGCATCTGGCAGTTCAGACAGAGCCACTCCTGCACCTGCGGAGGAAGCACGTGTCAGCAGGCGGCCCGGGCCGAGGCCACGGCCGTCGAGCAGCTCCCAGCACAGGCAGGGGCGCCAGCCCTGCTCGGGGGGTCCCGGGCTTCCAGGGCGGAGGGCACTACGCTGCCCGCTAGGAGCTGCCAGGCACAGGAAGCAGAGCAGAGGCAGGCACACACTCCCCATCCCACCCCACAGCCACCAACCACTGCCCGCCAGGCCCTCCCGCTCGACAGTCCCCCAACTGCCCACTGGCCGTGTCTCAGACCTGCGTGCACCAGCGCACCCCACATCCCGCCTCACCAGTCACCACTGTCCTCCCGGCTGATGACCTCACAGCCTCCACGGGCCCCCTCTCCCCCAGCCGCTCCCTCCAGCCATCACCCAGCAGCAGCCAGGAGGGAGGGGAGTGGGCCTGGCAGCCGGGGCAGCCGGCATTCAGGGGGACTTGCAGGAAGATGCATAACAGAGCGGGTGCGAGAGGGCGGCCGCGCGTACACAGGCCCTGTCCTGGGGGCGTCCAGCCGAGGAGGCAGGAGGCAAGAGAACTCGAGAGCAAACAGGCGCACAAGGCGAGCGGCCGCCGGGGTGGGCTGGCCCTTTGTCCCCCAGGAGGACAGACGGGTTAAGAAAAGGGATGGTCTGTGCCTCCAGAACCAACAAGACACGTGTTGCTATTCACGCGACAGACGTGCAGTTTCTACCTGTCACCAACCCCTCCCTCCGTCGAGTGGGCATGTGACTCTCGTTGACCAATCAGTGGTTTAGATGGTGGTGCAAGGATGAGCATGTGACCTTGGCAACAGGGCCAGGGGGAGCCGAGCCCTGTCACGTGTGAAGGAGCAAGCGGGTCTTTTTCTTCGCCTCCTGGAAGGTCAGGAGCCTCCTTCCCAGGACGCGGGGGGACACGGGGGGACGACAGTCCGAAGTGAGCAAGACAGAGGTGCAGATCTGGCTCCTTCTCTCTGGACTCAGCTGTCTTGACTCTGCCCTTGGACTTCCAGTCACACGAGCCAATAATATTTTTCCCTCTAAGAGCTCCACACAGAAGCCTGAGCATATTCTCATGGGCTCCGCCCCTTCTGGTGCCGCCCCCACGCGCCCCTGGGCCCTTTCCGCCGCGTGTGCTCTGAGCTTGCTTTGCACTCACCCTCCCTCTGCCCCAGGTCTCAGACCCAGAGGGTCCCCATCAGAACCCGCTCTGGGCGCTCAGTGTAAACCCCCGCAGCCGGGTCTAGTCACGGCTTTGCTGTCTCCACGCGTGGGGTGGGGCTTCCTGGGAAGAGGGGTCTGAGTGGTGAGGCTTCTCAGGGCGACCTCCCTGGGGTCTGAAGGGGGCTGCACAGGGGTGGCAGGTGCTAAGGCTCCAGCACTCACCCCAGAGCCTTCCCTCCCGGCCCGTCAGCCAGGCTGTGAACAGGCGCCTCACCTAAATGGAAGCTCCAGGGAAGGCTGGCGGCCCGGGACTCGCGCCCAGAGCCTGACCACACCCTCCCCGTGCCCAGGTCAGGCCCAGGCAGACACCCGCACGCAGGGCCTCCCAGGGAGGACACTGGCTGGGGGGCTCTCTGAACCCACAAACGCCCTTCTGCCTCCCCCAGATCGCCAGGAGCTTGCTGGCCTCTCCCTCCATTCTCAGAGGATGGAGCTCTCTGCTGGGTCTACAGGCCGGGCCTGCAGCAGACTCCCCGGCCCCGGGACCAGCAGTGGCGAGTCTTCCTCAACTCCACAGTGCCCGCAGCTCCTTGGCACCCCCAAGCCGCCGCCCACCAGATGGGAGGGACCAGAAACCTCCTGGAGGTCTGCTGTCCGTGAACCAGGCCTGGCACATGGCCAGGAGGTGGGCAGCCGCCAGCCAAGCCTCAGGGCTTCAGAGCCAGAGGCAGAGCAGGGACCCCAGGACTGGCCTTGCCAGCAGGAGGCCAGGCGGCCACCTCAGCCCTGGTGGCCTCCATGGACCCCCAGGCACCACCGCCCAGCAGGGGCCTGGCAGCCACAGGACCAGAGGCTCGGGTGGTGTGCAGGCCAAGAGGTAGCTTTGGGGGGGGCTACAGGAAAGCAGCTCCTGTAGGGAGCGTCCCCAGGGAGCCACGGCCCGCGCTGCCAAGGGCCTGCCGGTCGGAAGGGCAGAGCCTGTGGGCTCGGGGGCTCCGAGGGCCTTTCTCAGCTGCTTTGCTCAACGGGCAGGAGGAGAGCTAAGGCGGCACTGCCCACCCGAGGCCTGGCGACCAGGCCGGGCTCTGTGAGTGCCACGGCGAGTGAGCGGCCGGTGGTGATCTGTCTGCAGTGCCTCCTGCCGCGCTCCGCTGGCTCTGGGCAGGAGGGGGCGTGGGGCAGAGCTTAGGCGGCTTCTAATCTTCCCCACAGGCACCCGTGACGTGACGCTGAAGCTGGCCACCCCGCACCTTAACCGCAGAGGGTGGGGCCCCGGAGGAGGCTGCCCAGGTACCTGCTTCTACTCCGGGGCGGTGCCTCCTCCCTGCCACCCCACGGCTGCCAGGAGCTCTGGGCCCCCAGCAGTCACAGGCTCTCTTTCTGGTGGGTGAGGCTCCCCACCGCGCCGCGGGCAAGGAGGGGGTTGCAGGCGTCATGGGCCTGCCTTCCTGCGTCAGCAGTGCCGCCCGCCCGCCCGCCTGGAGGCCCGCCTCCCTGGAGAGCAGAGTTCAGAGTGGCGGACCCTGGGCACTGGCGGGGGCCTGATGCTGCAGTCATGCTTTTTTCTATTTTGGTGCCGGTTGAAGCACCAAGAAACAGCTTACAAATGAGCCCTCCCTGCTGGTGCCCAACCCAGAGGTTCCGGGAGGGCCCGCCAGCCAGCGTGACTCCATGTTCGTCCGGGCTGAGTCACTAGCCAGGCCCCGATAGGAGGTACGCACCCCACTGTGGCCCCGGGACAAGGGCAGGCAGAGGAGGGGCCGGGTCCCTCCAGCATCCGGTTTTCCTAAATCCCCACAATCTGCTTCGCCTGTCAACTGCCTGGCCTCGGGCTCAGGGGCCGGCACACAGAGCCCTACAGTGCAGGGCTCCCCATCCAGGCTGGCTCGGCCGGGCATGGCCCAGGGGGCGCCTGTGCCAATCTCATCAGGTCAAGCCCCCGAGGGAGGCCCTGGAAACCTGCCCGGCGTCCGAGACTGGCCATGGATCCGGCCTCCCTGGACCTGGCTTGCCCCCAGGCCCCCAAATGGACCACGAACTCCCGCAGGCCTCCCGCCTCCACCCGCTCCCGTCCAGCTCAGTCTAAGGTGCAGCCGAGCTTCCCTCCTGTGGAAGCCCCAGGAGTCTTGCCACCGCCTCGCACCAGGCGCCCGGCCTCCTCCCGGCCTCCGCAGCCCTGGCGCCGGGAGGGCCCTGCGCTGGCTGGGTGGTTCCTGGTCAAGGTGGCCTCTCCCACTGGCCGCTGGCTCCAGGGCTGAGCGGCACGTCGGCTTCCGTTCCACCCGATTCTCCAGAATCAAGGGCCGTGCCCAGCTCCTGGGAAGGACTCGAAAGGCACCCACAGAAGGAGGAAAGGCTGAAGAAGCTGAGGGCCACCCTCTGGGAGGGACCCAGGCGGCCTGCCCGGGCCAAAGGTGGAGCGAAGCAGATCCTAGAAACAGCCAGTTCCGCTTTCCTCGCGCCGCTCCTGCCTCTGCTTTTCTCTATCGGTCCCGCTGCCCCCTCCCCTCTTGGTCCCGCTTTATCTATTTCTCTCTTTTGCTGCCATGTTCATGCTGCCAGGCTGGCTGCCCACACTGGCCAGAGGGAGAAAGGCCTCGCCCGCCAAGGGCCTGCCCCTGGGGACCCGCTTCCGTTTGGGCTGGAGGTGGGGGGAGGACACCTTTGCCTCTCCTCTCACACCTGCCCGCGCTCCTCCCGGCCTGGGCCTGGGCGGCAGTGTGGCCAGGAGGGAGCCGGGACGGGGGCGAGGCTGGAGGCTGCTGGGAAGGGTTTGCTGCTCCCAGCACCGCCCCCGGCCATCTGGTGCCCAGCCCGGCTGGCCAGGAAGGAGTGGGATGCAGGCAGAGGAGGAGGACCTTAGCCATTGCGCACTCCCTCCCTTCTCACACCGCCCACCCTGGGGAAGCAGCCGGCCAGACTTGCAATGGGGGATGGTGGGAGCACAGTGGACGAAACATGCTTGGCTTGGTCTCGGCAAAGTCTAGACTTTGGAATAGGCCAGGAAAGGCCATGTTCACTTCTCCATCATTTTCTTCAAGGGGCTTATAAGCAACTTTGACCAGAGAAAGGGCGATGGGCAGGGAGGAGCCCAGCCAGGAGGTGCTGCTGGGCTGCACTGAGGTGGGTGGGGGGAGTGGGGAGGGGAGGCGGGGCCTCTGGGAGGGCTGGCCGGGGCTATGCCTGCCGTAGGCCACTCCCCTGTTCTCCAGCCCATATCACTCCATCCATTGCTCACCCCAACTCTGCCTTCCTGCCCTCCACCCACCACCGGGCATGAAGGGCTCCACCTCCGGCCGCGCAGCAGGCAGCCTCGCGGGATGGTCTTGGCGGAGGTGAGACGTGTTCGGACCCACGGGGAGCCCGCCAGCTTTCCCGGGTTTCCCGGGTTTCGAGCAGTGTGTTATTACCCTGAGCCCGGAGGAGATGACCTCCACCAGGAAGAGGGCCGAGGGCCCTGCTTGCTGAGCCGTCAGCCTGAGCCAAAGCGGACTGTGGTGGGAAATGGCCAGGGCCCGGGCGGACGGAGACCTGCCACTAGCTCTGGGCCCTGCTCTCTCGCTCCAGGTGCCACAGGTAGGCCGGCTCCCAGACCTGCTGCTCCTCTGTGGGCAGGGTGCTCTGAGCGCCTCCCGACCTCCCTGCGTCCCCGTGGGGTCCAGGCGTGTGGACTCCCAGCAGCATGCGTGGAGGGCACCTTCCTGTGAGGGCGTCACAGCCTGGGGAGCTGGCCACCAGTGCCCGTGAGTGGAGCTCCCCTTGGCAGCCCCAGCGCTGACCAGGGCAGCGTGGTCCACGCGCAGGAAGGCAGTGCTCGCAGACCAGAGACGGCTCTGCCAACAGGGCAGCCGTGCCTTTGTGTGTCCCGGCTCCAGACCTGCCTGCTGTCCCTGGGGACCCAGCGAAAGTGAAGGACCTGACAGATGGCAGGAGACAGAAAAGCCGCGGCACTGAGTCTGCGGACCGGGCCGGTGGTGCCCGCCCCCCTCCGTCCCGCTCACCGGTCCTCACGGAGCCTTCGGCACAGCGGCTCCCACACTCCCTGGCCGGCCAGTGACTCACCCGTGACACTGACCAGGGCCCATCCCCACGTCGCCTGTGCAGAGGTCCAAGAGCTGCTTCACGAGCTCGGCGAGGCCACGAGGCCTCCAGGTGACTGTGTGGCCCGTCCCTCTCGGGGGAGCTGAGAGGCAATGCCTCCTGCTGCCGTGACCTCCAGGCTGCCAGGCCCTCGGCCCGGCTCACCTCCCGCACAGCAGTGCCAGGCACCTCCGCCCGGACGGGTCCCGAGAGCGTCGCATCAGAGGTGCCCAGGCGATGGGGTCTGGGCGGGGGGGGGGGGGGGGGGGCTACCAGCAAACCCTGCCGACTGGTCCTCGCTGCGTGGAAGTGTGACCGGGCGTGAGCGGCTCTCCACCAAGGAACAGGCCCCTCCAGACTCAAGAGTTAGGCCCCCAGCCCCTTGGGACGGTGTGCCCCAGGCCCCTGCTCCTTGGCAGGAGGAGCCCGGCAGGAAGGGCACCCACCAGGCGAGAGCCTGGCGGACAGGCCAGCATTTCCCATGCCGGCGGCCAGGGAACAGCAGCCCTGACACCCGTGGCAGCGAGTCTGCGCACAGCCCTGCCCAGGCGCGCCACGGCCTCGTGCGCCCGGCCGAGACCCTCAGGGCTAGAGCCGTGGCCTTGTCCAGCCCCGCCCGCTCTTCTCCAGACCGCGTCAGGGCGAGTGCAGGCCCCTCCTGGCCCTGAGCCTCGGCTTCCTCCCAGCAGCGGGGCAGATGGACCGGCTGCTCCCCAGGCACACGCAGAGGCGGCCTGCGCCCACGAGCCGGGCGTGGAGGAGCCCACGTGTGGTGAGGGCCGGGATGCCACCAGGAGAGCGGTGCCACGTGCGGGCTCCCCGGGATCGCTGCCCACCCACCCGAAGCCCTTTGGTCCTGCAGCTGAGCGAGCATCTGAGGAAGGGAACCCAGAGGCCAGGCCGGCACAGGGGACGCCAGGGCGGCAGCTCATCCCTGCCCACGAGGACAGGTGGCCTGCTTCCCCCCGGGAGAAGGCACAGGTGAGCGGCCTGGGCCTCAGCCACACTGTCCTCGGCTCAAGGCAAACACTTCCCTACCATCGGGGCAGGGACGGGCTGTCTCTGATCCCAGATGTACCATCACGCGTGCGCCGCCTCCTCAGGAAGCCCCCGCACTCCAGGAATGACTCCAAGCGCTGAGTCACCCACCGCAGCTCCTTCCTGCAAGCTCACACTTACCTCTCGCAAACCACGCGTCCCACACCCACGGCACCTCGTGTCACAAATAGACCCGACCTGTGAACACATATTCCCACTTCCCCCACCGTGTGGTCCCCCGGCTCCCGCTGCTGATTCCAGAGGGGCCATGCCTGTGTCTGCCGTCAGCACCCGCTCCATCCCGACTGCCCGGAGCAGAGCGAGGAGGCACGGCCGGCTCAGCGAGAGCACGTGAGCAGCAGCCTCCAGGTCGCCAGGGAGCCTCCGGGGTGGCTGAGCACCCCCGGGGGCGGGGGGAGCTGTAGGCACAGGGCCTCTGGGGCAGAAGGAAGGCCAAGCTCAGGGAAATGGCCCCCAAGTGGCCTCCGGTGAGCGTGGGCACCGTCTCCCATGTGAACGCTTGGCCCTGGCTGACCAACAAGTGGAGCGCAGAAGGGGAGCCCCAGACGCAGGGCAGTGTCCTGCCTCCCACACCTCGCTCTCCCTCGGCCCGTGTCAGGGAGAGGCTGGCCTCGGCCTCCTCAATGAGTCCCATGGGGAAAGGTGTCCACGAGATGCCTGGTCCTCGCAACGCCATTTTTCCAGGTCAAACTCGGACCAGGTGAGAAGCGCCTCGGCTCTGGGGCCGCCCACGCCTCCAGGAGGTGGGACCCACAGGACCTGGGCCAGGCCTTGGTCTCCGCTGCCACATCTGGAGCCAGAATACAAGCCCAGGAAGACACAGAGGCCGGTGGCCAAGGGACATGAGAGGGAGAGAGAGCTGGTGACAGAGGGGAAGGGAGCGGGAGGGGGCGGCGGTGCTCACCTGGGTCAGGTGGGGGTTGGGGTTGAACCCGCACTGGTTGCAGACCTTGCTGTGACACTGGGTGCAGGTGTTGAAGTTTGGCTGGCTGGGGGTCGACGTGAGGTCCGAGGTCTTACATATGGGACACAGCGTGCTGCTGGGAAGGGGGGCGATCTGGGGGACGGAGTAAGGGGACGTGGGGGTGCTGCCTCTGTCTGGTGACACGGAGGGGGACCGCCCTGATCTCTGCGTCCTGCTGTCCACCTGCAGCGTCCGGCGGGGGCCCCCAGCCTCCTGGCCGGCCGGGCCCTGGGCCCCTGTCTCCCGGGCGCCCTCATGGCCGGGAACAGCCCCAGGAGCCTGCTTCGGGGTCGGCGAAGCTGCCCGCTGGCTGCCCAGGGGCTCCTTGGGGTCCAGTCTCCTGGAGACGCTGAAATGACATGGAAAAGGACTACGTTAGGGACACGTCACAGAGAAGCAGCCTGCGCGGCTCTCCCACGCCCACCGCCACCCTCCTCGTGCTGCCCAGCACAGGACCCGCCACCACGGCGAGTGCTCCGCTGGGTGCGTACTCAGGCCTGACCAGCGTCTCCCAGTGAGCGCTCAGTACCAGGCCCTCCGGTCGGACCAAGAGCGTCCCTCTCACTCCTGAAGAAGCGCAGGTTCTCGCTCAGGAAGTGTGGGCTGGGTCTGCATCCGGAAGAGTCCTAAGGTGAGGCCTGTTACAGTCTGCAGACCACATGGAGCACCAGGCTCCAAACCACACAGGAAGCGCCCAGGGCCATCCTAAACGGCCTGACTCTCGGGCGGAACCACAGACAGTTACCTGGAGGGTGTGGAGGCAGGACGGTGACCTTAGTACCTGTCCCCCCAGGTGTCTCCAGGCTACAGCTCAAGTCCGGACGGCTGCTCGGGCAGGTCCGTGACATCACGGGGCCTCTTCAGAGGCTGAGCTGACAGCTGGAGGTGGGGCACCCACTACCTGCCGAATGCCATCACCGGCGGAGAAAGGCCTTCCTGGCAGCGCCCCCGCAGGCCTGGAGCCAGGCCAATCCCATCCAGATGGGGGACTTGTTACTGTTCTGCTAGAGCGAGGCCGGGTGGGGTTGGAGTTCTAGCATCAGCCCCAGAGGAACCACAGAGGAAGTCCGCCGGGCCCGGCCCCACCCCGAGCCAGCAATGAGGTGACGCAATGAGGCAGAAGCCAACCGTCAGCTACACCCAGCTCCCTTCCCTACCTTCTCCTTCGACCCGACTGAGGTTCATTTCTGCCAGTTTTTCTTTTCCAATTTGACAGACGCTGAGCACAAGGAGCCAAAGGCAATGCTTTCTCCGGCCCGGAGCCCATGCTGGCTTCAGCCTGTGCTCACCTGGGTGGCGCCTGGCACCCGGAGGCAGGGCAGCCTGGCCAGGAGCCACGGCAGAGGCCGGGCCACCGCTGCCCACGGAGCGGCCTGGCCTGCCCTTCTGCCCCAGAGCCCAGCCCTGCAGGGCCTGCCTGACAGGAAGAGACTCTATGTTTGCTGCCTCTATATGAAGGCCATCGCTTGCCAACGAGACCCAGGAGCCAACTGGTAGGCATCTCAGGACAAGCCACTCGGAGGCGAGAGGCCGGGAGCCCCCGGAGGCCCACGCCAGGCACTGCAGCTCTTCCTCTCTCCTAGGGAACTGCTGGCGACAGACACACCCTCGGTCCAAAACAGACTCTTCCCCCCAAAGAAATTCTATTACATGTCCACCCAACGCTTCTTTCATCAGCCAAGAGCAGCACACAGCCCCCCTCAGTCTCACAGGCCTGCACTTCCCCTTCAGTAGGACAGGCAGCCCGGGCCGGCCAGCCCCGCTGGGCCATCTCTGCCACCGGCTGTGAGGACCACCAGGCGGTGCTGCGGCACCTCTGGCCCACGCGCAGGGCCTGGCCCTCGGGCCTCCAGGTGGACTAGTTTCTAGGCATCGTTAGGAAACACTCCCACTTGGCTAGACCCACAGTTTCCTTGTTGACGATGGCTACTTGGGCTGCGATGTGAAAGCAGCCCCTGAAAGCCACCCAGAGGCTACGAGAGCCCTGGCACCATGGGAAGGACTGCAGCCCCTCCCGGCGTGCGAGGTCCCTGGTTTCTTCGGAGAAATTTCGCCATTTCTGCTGTATCCGTGTTGCCGGATGTGTGAAAGGTGTTTTTATGATCCTCACCCGGAAGTGAGGGAAGGACAGAGAGGGCGAGCCCAGAAGCCTGGTACTCGACCCTCCCCTGCAGGGAGTCCTCTCCGACCTCTGCCCGCACCCAGCCTGCCACACAGAATCTCTGTGGATGACAGAGGCAGCAATGGCAGCCAGGCCCGCACCACGAGCCCCGCCGTGTGCCAAGCAGCTGTTTCACATTAACTCCTTCAATCCAGGGGGCAGGACCACTCTGACCGTTTTACAGACAAGGAAACAGCCACACAAAGAAGTTAAGTGACTCGGAAAGCCTTTGGGACTTGCAAGGGGTGAGCTGGGCTCCTGCTCTGGGGACCGCAGGGAGGCTGTGGAGGGTGGGAGCACTGCAGGGGGCCTCGCTGGACACTGTTCTGAAGAGCTGTCCAGTGCACACCCCCCAGGAAGAGCGAGCTCTCTGACACCAGGCCTGGCGCTGAGTGGGCACGCCGTAAGCAGAGCAAGGTCAACGGAAGACGTGTGAGCAGCGCAGTGAGCTCACGAGAGGGGCAGACATGGGGTTGAGTGATGACCTCCTCACCTGGAGTCTGCCCCGCAGCACCGATCCCCACTGAGGAAACTGGAGGCGCGCCACTCGCCTGGGCATTCAGTCGTTCGCGAGCCCTCCCTGACCCGGCTGCTGTCCGGCCCAGCGACAGGGGTGGATGGTATGAATGGGTCACGTCTCTTCCCATGGCAGGTGGGTCCTCACAGGTGTTCACGGTATTGTTGCCCTTACCTCTTGCACATATTTATAAGTATTCTTTTATTCTTTGTAAACACCTACTCAATGCTGAATGAAAATGAACTTTAAAAGCAAGTCAGACAGGCTCCAGTCCTCTGGGAGCCCCAGCCTAGAGTGGAGACAGATGTGCAAACAAATCACTGCGAGACGGGACTCCTGGGAGGGCCGGAGCCCGAGAAGGCTTTGCGGACAAGGCGACAGCTAAGCCAGGGCTAAAGCAGGGGTCCTCAAACTACGGCCCGCGGGCCACATGCAAATACAAATATTGTATTTGTTCCCATTTTGTTTTTTTACTTCAAAATAAGATATGTGCAGTGTGCATAGGAATTTGTTCATAGTTTTTTTTTAAACTATAGTCCGGCCCTCCAACAGTCTGAGGGACAGTGAACTGGCCCCCTGTTTAAAAAGTTTGAGGACCCCTGGCTTAAAGGAGGGGCTGCACACTCAGGCCCGAGGCCGGGCAGGGCAGCAGGGCAGGTGCAGTCAGCGCGGTTTCAGCACCTCGAACAGCTCCTGGCACCGGCGAGCACTTAGCACCTGGACCGAGTGGCAGGGCCAGGAGGACAGGCTCCAACAAGGCCACGCCGGTTCTGTGTAAGGAAGCGGTGGAGCCGGGGGGACAGTGAGGAGAAGGCGACAGCCCCAGAGGCAGCCCCTGGGGTGAGAGGGAGGGCGGGCTCAGCACAGGGCATTCGGGCTTGAGTCCGAGGGGGAGTGGTCCTTCCGATGCGATGGGGGGTCCAAGGGGTGAAGCCAGTTGGTGGGTGGAGAATGGGGAGTGAAATGGCAGGTTCGGGTTTGGTTCTGTTGAGTTAGTGGTGGGGGGCGTCCCAGAGACATCAGGAAATGGAGCAGAGGTTGGGTCCGATTCAGAAAAATGTAGCTGTTTTAACTGGGCGAGTTAAGAGTTCACAGGATAGAGGACCACAAAGGGCCGATCCAGGAGCACGGACATGTGCGGGAGCAGGAGCAATGCCAGAAACAGAGAAGCCAGAGGAAGGAGCATGCAAACACACACACACACACACACACACACACACACGTGTGCACACACGGGCGCGCGCGTGCACACAGTTAGAACAGTTCCAGGAGCAGGAGCAGTCGGGGCTGTGAGTGCCTGAGGCTGAGAAGCCCGAGGAGCGTGGAGGAAAGGCTACACCACGACAGAAGGGCCCACTGTTCCAGGAGCCCCAGGAGGTCTGTCTGGGACACAGCCCCGGACACAAGGCCCCAGGGGGCCAGGTGGTTGCAGTGACCCAGGAGGCAAGAGGTGTGCCCCCAGGAGACCCTCCTCACAAAGGTCTCCACTGGGCAGAGAAGTGGGGGGGGGCTGGGGGAGGGAGGACAGGAAAGGAGGTGTCCACAGGCAGGGCCCTGCCCCCCCCAGCGAAGACCTGGTTCTCGGGTACAGACCCTCAGCAGGAGGCCCCTTGAGGCCCATGCTCCTCCCTGCAGCCTCGGGTTCCCTACTCCCTGAGGGGCTGGGACAGGACAGTGAGGGGAGAGGGCACTGCCATAGGGCAGAGAAGACACGGGCCGAGCACTGGAGGGCGGAGAAGGAAGGAGAGGGCGGCGATGCGAAGGAGCAGCCGGGAGCCGAGCAGGGGCGGCTCAGTGCCGTGTCCAGGCCCAGATGTTTCCTGAAGATGGACAGGAAGGTAGAGGGTGTGAAAACGGCTGGATTTCGACCAGCATTTAAGGCTGCTGACTGGTGAGAAGCAGGTCTTAAGGCTGTTTACGGGGCGGGAAGGAGGCCCGCCACAGAGGGTGCTGGGAGGGCGCGCCTGTCCCGCAGCAGACGAGCCACCAGGACCAACAGCCCGACTGCGCTGATCAGAAGCCTCAGGGAGGGCACGGCCAACAGCCCTGAAGACGCTTGGGCACCAGTGGCATCCACAGGCCAGGGCCCGGGCAACGCGAGGTCGGTCGGTGAACCACGGGAGGACGGCTGGGGCTGGAGCGACTGGGAGAGCGGGCGGCGGGGAGCAGAGGGAAGCCAGGCTGGTCCACGGGCCCAGTGGGGGGTTGAAGATAAACGTTCGCCCACCCAGTGGCTGGGAGAGAGCTCGGGAAGCTGTTTTCTAAGGCGGAGCAGCCGGAAGCGCCCGCGGCTCACACAGGCTTAATGAATGCACGGCTGACCTTTCTGCGATAGGCACTGCTCCTCTGAGACCCACCAGGAGGGACACGTGGTGCCTGTTTTCAGGAGAGGCAGAGGCTGCCGAACGGGGAGCAGGCAGCCGGCTGGGTGCTGGAGAAACGCTCTCAGGAAGGGATGCGAGAATTCACAAAGTCCGAGTTTGGGGAAAAGTCAGTTTTCACACAAGAAAGCATCTCTTGACTCGCCCAGCTTTCAGGCCAGCAGCCTCCTGCTCTGCGGCCATGGGTCCCTGTCCATCAGACATGTCTGCGTATGCTCGGCCTGTGCACACTTACCCCCGAGTCTGTGCACGGCCAGTGCTGATGGAACACACCTCCCAAGAGGGAGGATGAAAGGGCGAGAGGAGAGAGCTGTGAACTGCATCTCCGCGTTTCTTCCCTGGCCCCGCTGCCTATCTCCCTCCCTCTCCTCCTCACGTGTGCACCCCGGTTTGGGGGCCACTGCAGAGAAAATGCTTACTCCCCCGTCTTTAAAGGAGCCGCCATCGCTGCTCGGACCAGAGTCCCTCCTGCCCCAGCCCTGCCCTCTTAGAGACACGGAGTCGGTGTCAGGGAGCCTGGGCCAGGGGCTGCCCTCCCCATCTCTCCTGACCACCCAGGAACAGCGAGAACTGGCCCTGCTCACAGCCACGCGCAGGGTGAGCGGCTCTGAGACGCAGCGCAGCACCCAGAGAGGCCGTCCTCAGCCTCTGAGACGCTCTTTTTCCCTCCCCCCCTTCCCTCTCCCCCGGCACTGTTACCATTACCTTCCTCACTCCCAGGTTCCAAATTTCAGAGAAGAAGAGGGGGGGGGGAAGAGAGAGATATCAATGATGAGAGAGAATCATTGACTGGCTGCCTCCTGCACACCCCACACTGGGGATGAAGCCCTGACTGGGAATTGAACCGTGACCTTCTGGTTCATAGGTCAACGCTCAGGCACTGGCCGGGCTCTGAGATGCTCTCTGGAAGCCAGGGGTCGCCCCCGGGTTGGGGGGAAGATGCACACCCACGGGCCACGCTATAAGCAGAGCTCCCCACGAGGCTGGCGTCCTCCCTCCTGGTTCCCCGGCCCCTTGAAGCTGCTGCCCACCAGGAGGGTGAGACCCCAAGACCCACAGACCCTAGAGAACTGGGTCCCCCTGGGCACAGGCAGCGGCCACGCCCCGCCAGCGTGGTGGAGCCCCGGCAGGTGCGCAGGTGCACTCGTCATACAGTCCGCACACCCCGAGCAGGCAAACCCACGGGAGAAACCAGTGCTGCCCAGATACCCACCACCTCCCTTCCTCCTTCCCACTTAGAAACCAGCCGCTGACTTCCTGTGGACAAGCCAGCGTCAGCGGGTCCCGGGCCAGGTGCCTGGGGCAGGGGATCATGTGCCTGGGTGAGCTCTGGCTGCTTTGCGTTGCCGAGGGAAGTGTCTGGGCTGAGACCGAGGGGGGCCAGGAAGGCAGACAGCGTGGCAGGAGAGCGTGGCAGGAGCAAGAGTTGCCGCCATCAAACACAGGCCAGGGGCAGCTGCCAGGGTAAGAGGAGGGGCCCCAGGAGGCGGGGAGGAGGCCGGGAGGAGGCCACAGCCGCAGGAAAGCGAGCCTGGGCCTCGTTCCTGCCCGGAGGCCCACGTGGGCCCTGGGTTGAGCGCATCTCTTGGGACAGTGGGATTTGGCTTTGGTTCCCTTTAGGCCCAGCCCGTCTCCAGAATCCAGAACAGGATGGAAACTAGGGCAACTGTCCTCTACCCCCACTAACTGACCGTGGCTGCCCGGAGGGCGGGGTTTGCGAAGGATCCGTGGGGAAGGTGTCACCATCGATCGGTAAGGTCTGCCATGGACGCATCTGTGACGGAGACCTGCCCAGTGACAGCTAGCTTCCTGGAGCGTCTTACTCAGACCGGGCCAGGCCCACTCAGGCGCACTCGTCCCCACGGGAAAGAGCTCAGAGGACACGTGTGGCTGACCCCGGACCTTCGCTCGGCCGTCTCCTCCCTCCGGCGGCTTTCCCGGAGGCCTGCGAGCTGTGTGGGCACCGGCCAGCTGAGCATCATCGCCCGAGCTCAGCGTAACTCTGAGGGCTGCACGTCTCCACGCAGAGCTGTGACAGGCAGCGCAGGCCATGACTCCGAGGGCCCGTGGCCTCAGGTGCCGCCCTGGTCTACGGCTCTGTGCAGGGGACTAGCCCTTCGCCCGCTTCTCCACGCGTGTCTGATGGAGTTCATCTACCACAGAGGCTTTTACTCACTCACTCACTTCAAAAGAGCTCGTAGGAACCACGTTCTCTCGTTCTCACGAGTCTGAACACCTTTGCGGTCGTTAGACTTGAACAGCTCGTCTGGACATAAAACCCTAGGTTCACGCTTCCTTCCCCTGAAGACTTGGCAGGCACAGCCCCTGAACGGTGGCACTGACTATGCTGTGGAGAGCCCTGGCCAGCGGGTTAGCGCCCCGTGCGCCCCATTCCTAACACGTCCCCTAATGCAGTGGAATCCCAGTCACCTCACCGAGGTATGTGTGCACGGGCCCTGCCTACTTCTCCTGCAGCTCAGAGTTCTTTCACACTGAAGGTGTATGCGCTCCTCCATTTCAGGGAGAGGTTTTCTCTTGTGCCTTCAGAAACTGCTCATTCGCTTGGTTTGTTCTCTTCTCCAGGGACACCAATTATACCTATTTTCTTTCTCTTTGTCTTTCCATTGTCCCGGCTGCTGGCAACCCACGGTTTTCGCCCCACCTGCTCAATCCCTTGGGTAACTCCACCTCCTTAGCAACCCCCTGGCATCACACAGGAGTCAGGGACGCTCGAAAGGTCCCCCACACGCCGGCTCTGCAAACCAGTCCAAGAAGGGGGTTTGGGGTCTGGCTCTCTAGACTCTGACCCCGTGCCCTGGCTCCGTAGAGGCAAATTTCCCTGCTAGGCCCGGCCTACCTCCCCTCCTGGCCCCGCCCTCCCTGTACTTGGAAACCATTCTTTGTTCACTGCGTTTCAGCATATGCCTGTGTCTTAGGTTGTTAAAGATAGACGTTCCTGTTTCTTGTTCTTCTTGCAGTTTTTGTTAGTTCGGTAAGGAGGCTGAGCAAACAGATGTTTCAATTCGTCATATTTAACCAGAAGCCATTTTACAACCCAAAACAAATGCCATTTTCCTCTGGCTTCCTCCGGCCCACGTCCTGTTTCTAACGCATGGACCGTTTGGAAATCGGACTTAACTTCGGGTCTCGGCTCGAGGAAGAAGAAAAGAACACACTGTAAGCACCTGTGTTCGATTTCACAGGTGCAGGCTCCCTCAAGCCCGACGGCCACACTGTGGGAACCGAGCCTCCTGAGGCCCGAAAGCAGCTTCTACTTTCAGGTGAGACAGGCATCCGCTAATCCACACGCCTTTCCCCGAGGCCGCTCAGCCCTTATCACCACGGCCAGGGCGGACCCGCGGCTGGTTTACTGGAGCGATGGCCTGGCTTCCTGGTTTACTGTAGCGATGGCCTGGCTTCCTGGTTTACTGTAGTGATGGCCTGGCTTCCTGGTTTACTGCGGTGATGGCCTGGCTTCCTGGTTTACTGCGGTGATGGCCTGGCTTCCTGGTTTACTGCAGCGATGGCCTGGCTTCCTGGTTTACTGTAGTGATGGCCTGGCTTCCTGGTTTACTGTAGTGATGGCCTGGCTTCCTGGTTTACTGCGGTGATGGCCTGGCTTCCTGGTTTACTGCGGAGCGATGGCCTGGCTTCCTTGGCGGGAGCGGCGGGAGGGCTTCCCTAAGGCCTCCTTTCCGCTTACTCCTCAGACGTGGGTAGCAGCTCATCAGGAGGAGGCCCCTGGGAGCCGGGGAGGGGGGGCCTGTGCTGGGAGCCAAGGGGGCCGAGAGGGAGGTGCCAGGCGGGTGGCCAGAGTCTCCGCCCACAGGCCCTCCGCTCCTGGAAGGGTCTCCCCATCAAGCCCCTAGATTTCAGCGCCCCCGCCCCCCAGGACACCAGTGGAAACAACCTTAGGGACTCTCCCCTTTGGGCACATGGGACTGAACCCGGGACGCTGCCCTTGTCTGGGGAAAGCACAGGGCGCCCTGCCTGCGAACTGTAAGGGACTTGCTGGTCTCGCCAGCCTGTGGCAACCGGGGCCCCTTCAAGACACCTCCAGGCCCGCCACACGCCCCAGGACTCTGCTGCCAGGCTCCGCTTTCTGAGGGGGACACGCCACCGAAGAGGCAAGTTCCCAACGCCTCTCCACAGCCCTTGCCAGCGCCTTGGCCAGGGCCACCCTCTGTTTACCTCCCAGCCTGCCTTCCGGGGATGCCCTCCTCCCAGGGTGCCAGCTCTGTCCAGCCCAAGCCATGAGGGCTCCCGGTCCCCTCCCAGCCCCAGACCTGCAGACTCTGCTCTGGGACCCATGTGGGGACAACTCGAGTGTGAAGAGTCCCGTTTGAGGCTCAGGGGAGGCTCCAGGAGCCAGGAGGCCCTAAGCCCCAGGCAGCGGCCATGGCGTAAAGGCGAGCCGGCTTCCCCTGCCAGCTCCTGCCAGGGCACAGGCTGCGCCTGCCATGCTCCCCCCTCCTGAGTGCACCACGGCCACGTGTGAGTCCGTGTCTATGCCATCGCCAGAGCAGGTCATCGACAGAGCCAACAGCCGGTGCCCGCCCAGGGCTGGGCGGCGGGCGGGGAGGACTGCCTCCTGGATCTGGGGTGTCTTTGAGGCGGTGAGTGTTTTAGGAGGAGAGCGGTGGGGCTGCACAACATGGGGAACGTGCTAGACGCCGCTGCCTTGTCCTCGTTCAGACGGTCGTTTTATGTGACGTGCATTTCACCTCAATAGGAAAGAGGCCGAGGGAAAAGGGAAACGGAAACCCGAGTAAAACCAGAGGTTTCCTGGGCGCAGATCCTCTGCTCAGCTTGTCCCCGCCGCACGGAGCCCACCGCACCCACGACCCAACCCGTGCGCGTGCGCTCCCTCCTGCCCCACACTGCGCCCCGCACGGTCTGCACAGCCCTGGTCACAGCCGCTGCCAGGCTGCCCCTGAGACCAGGGTGCGGGCCATCGAAGGCCCTGCCAAGGCATTAGGGCGAGTCCATTAAATGTCTGACCAAACAGAGCAGGTACTTGTAAGTGGATAATGCTGTACGGCCGCGAATGACGCTGTCCATCGCCAATGGCCTTGGCAGAAACAATGTTCCCGCCCCTGCTGTGGACGTGTGGACTTTACCCGGGTGTTTATGTAGCCTGACCGACCTGCAGTGCCGTGGCTGGCAGGTCTTCACTGCTCAAAACGCAGCTTCCGCTCTGGGAGGCGGAATGCAGACTGGGCCCCGAGCTCACAAAGGTCCAGGTACGAAGATACAAAAATATGCACTGGAAATTCACTGGAGGCCTCAGGAGCGACCCGTGTGCGCACGCCAAGGGCAGAGAGACGCCCTAGAGGCGAGGGCAGGGCGTCTGCTGTGCGCCCAGAGCAGGGTCGGGCCTAGGGCAGGCCAGGAGCGCAGCGCCCCGGTGGCTGCCCTGCAGGAGCCAGCAGTGGGGGTGACTCCACGGGCCCAGCCTCCCAGCGGGCGCAAGGCCAGGCCCCGGCTGCCCAGTGAGAGGCAGTATGTGAGCGACCAAGTGGGTCAGCCAACCGCTGATGGAGCACGTGGCTCCAGGAGGGACCCCCCCCACCCGCAGAGCTGCCCCCCACCCCCCCCCCCCCCGCCCCCGGGAGCTGCGTGGGTGTCAGCAGGTTCTGTGCTGTGCCCTGACTCACAGCACAGCTCTTCCCTCCCTCCGCTCAGGAGAACGTACTGTCACTGATGGAAGAGGGGCATGTGCAAAAGAGAGGCGTCCAGCTGCGGCGGGGGAGGCAAGGAAGCCGGTCATTTTTAGTGCGTGACGAACACTTCACAGGCGCCCTTTCGGTTAACCGCGCAGCAGCTCCGCGACGGAGGGCGGTGAGGAAAGGAGACCGAAAGGGAGGAAGGGCCGTGCAGAGGCAGGCGTGACTGAGAGCAGGTCTCTCTCCCCCTGACCTGTGCCCTTCCCCCTGTGCTGTCTCAGGCTCCCACGGCGCCTCCGGAACCGAGGCCCGGCCACCGCCCTCCGAGAGCCGATTCAGCAGAGGGAGCTGCCTCTGCGTGCCCAGGCCCAGGGACACAGCCGAGCATCAGGCACAGGAGGCCGCGAGGACCTGAGGAACCATCTCTGCAGCGGGTGCTCCCCCTTCGGACACCAGGGCAAACGCAAGGGCACGCCCAGGAAAGAGCTGGCAGAGGCCAGTGGGCAGGAGCCCTTGGCCCCGGCACCCACCCTCTCACCCAGACACAGTGGCTCATGCAGGGTCTCCAGTGGAGCAGCTCAGGGGACCGGGTCCACTCCCCAAAGCACTGGTGGGGCTGTGTCTGCCAGGCAGGGCAAGCTCACGGAACACCAAGTCCTCCTGCTTCCCTTACAGGCACAGGGAACAGGGCTGGGACCACGCAAAGGCAGCAGATGGAGCCTCTATTTCGGCCGAATGCTGTGACTCATTTAAACACATCCCACAGTTTCCAGAAACCTAATAGCCAGCTCTCAGTGAAAAACGAAAGAGTAAGCTCTTCAGAAGCGAACCCGCTGGTGGGACAAAATGCTGGTGTCGCTCTGAACGCCTACTACCCCGGCCGGCTGAGACCGGCCTTCGCTCTGGAAGAGGCGCACCTTGGGCTCCTTCGCCAGCTCTGAGCTTAGCTTCGTTCTCAAACTTTCTGGCCAAGACCGGGCCGTAAGGTAACATCGGAGGAGGTGCTACGCTCAGAAGACCAACCTCAAAGACACCCGGCTCTGAGACCTCTAGGCTCCGGTCACACACACATCTCATGAGGCGCGGGGAGGGAGTGCAGAGCTGAGCCCAGGGACCAGCCATGCCCGGAGTGCAAGCCAGGACCTGCCCAGCTCCTGCAGAGCCTCCCAGCAGAAGGTCATGTGAGGTGTTCAGGCGGCTCTGATGGTTGCCACCTGCACGGCGGTCACCTCCTCTGTCGCTCCGGTACTCCTGCCACACTTCCAGGGCCCTCCCTGCCTGCCTTCCTCTTGGAGAACCCACTCTCCTGCTGCCCCAAAGGGGTGTCTCTGATACCCCAGAGCTGGCATCTCCCGCTGGTCACTGCCTGCTTCACCGGGGCTCCCTGCCTGCCTGGACGCGGCCTTGAATGTGGCTCCTCACCGACAGCTTCCTCACTCCTGTGGGCCATTCTTCTGCCGCAGCTCCATGTCCAACAACCTGTGCCAAGATGGGCTCTGAGCCGTGCCTAAAGCCTCCAGCAGCCCCGGGCCCCAGACTCCCTCCTCCACGCGTGTCGCAGGCAATGGCCAGGAGCATTTCCCAACAGCCCTCGGCAATCGCCAACATTCCTCTGCCACCTTTAGACTCAAGTCCAAACCCTGCCCGCCATTCCAAGCCCTCGGCCTCTGGCCTCACCACCCCACTCAACATAGTGGGTGTCCGGAGGTCTCTCTGTCCAGCCCTCTCTTCCAGTTACTCTCTCACCACTCTTAGTCAACATATTACTGCAAGTTCTAGCTAGCTGAACTAAGGCAAGTAAAAGGAATAAAGGACATACAACTGGAAAGGAAGAAATAAAACTGTATGTTTGCAGATGATATGATTGTCTACATAGAAAATCCCAACGAATCTAAAAAAAAAATCAAAGAACTATTAAGTAAGCAAGGTTGCAGAATACAAAATAAACACATAAAAGTCAATCAGCCCTGACCGGTTTGGCTCAGTGGATAGAGCGTCGGCCTGCGGACTGAAATGTCCCAGGTTCAATTCCAGACAAGGGCATGTACCTGGGTTGCAGGCACATCCCCAGTGGGGGGTGTGCAGGAGGCAGCTGATCAATGTTTCTCTCTCATTGATGTTTCTAACTCTCTAACCCTCTCCCTTCCTCTCTGTAAAAAATCAATAAAATACATATATTAAAAAATCAATCATATTTCTGTATAGTAACAATGAACATGAAGAAATCAAAAGTAAAAACACAATACCACTTCAATCACTCCAAAAGCTACTGAGGTACATACTGAAAAAAGCATTTGTAGGATCTGCATGCTGAAAATTATAAAACACTGATTAAAGAAATCAAATCAGACCTAAAAAATGGAAAGGCATACTATGTTCATGAACTAGAAGACTCAATATTGAAGAAAAGATGCCAATTTTCTCTAAACTGATCTATAGGTTTAATGCAATTCCTATCAAAATCCCAGTAAGGTTTTTCTAGACATAGACAAACTTATTCTAAAATTTATATGGAAAAGCACAATCCCTAGAACACTAAAGCAATCTTGTCAAAGAAGAGTAGAGTGGGAGGAATTACTCTACCCCACATTACGGCTACAGTAAGCAAGACAGTGTGGTGTTGGTAGAAAGATAAACACATAAATCAATGAAATAGAATCGAGGATTCAGAAATAGCTCCACACAAATATGCCCAATTGACTTGTTTTACAAAGGTGCAAAAACAACTCAGTGGAGGAAGGGTAGCCTTTTCAACAAATGGTGTTGAGGCCACTGGATATCCACAGAGAGAAAAAAACCAGCCGTGGCCTAATACAAACATTAACTCTCAGTGGGTAACAGACTGAAATGGGAGGGAATCTTCAGGATCTAGTCCAGGCAGAGTTTTTGGACTTGATACTGTACGTATGATCCATCATAGAGAATATTAACAAACTAGACTTCACCAAATTTAAAAAGTTCTGCTTTGTTAAAATCCATAGGAAGAGAATGAAAAGAAAAACTATTCAAATAAATACAAGCAAAGCCAGGGAAACATGAATAAGATTGGTGAATTGTATGAATGTTAATGCTTCGGTTGCGTTATTATACTACAGTTTTGCAAATGCTACCACTGGGAGAAATTTGGGAAAAAATTTAAAAGGAAAGTCTCTGTATTATTTCTTACAACTGCATATGAACCTGCAATAATCTCAATTTTTAAAAAAATCAAATACGTCTCAAATTATTCTATACCATTGGTTTGCCATTTTTAAAGTTTGTGAATAAGAAATGTGTTGATATTTCATTACTTCATAATATTATTCTGTCTTTGGTTTTGAACCTTATCATAGCCAACAATCTTCTTAATAACAAATATAACGTAAGCGTACAAATCTCTGGAAAAATGGATGAACTTTAAATGAAGGCAAAATAAAAACATCCTCAGATAAACAGAAGCAGAAAAAATTGTTGATAGCAAATTGTAATTATAAGAAATAATAAAGGTCAATTATGCCTCCATAAAGCCAGGAGGGAGGAAAGAAATAATAAAGGAAGTTGGTCAGGCAGCAGCAAGTGACACCGCACAGTAATTGGAATCTACACAAAAAAACAGTGAGTGATGGCGAAGGTAATTATGTAGGTAAGTATAACTGCTTATTTCTTCCCTTTTTTTCTCTTAAATGATTAGAAGGCAATTGAAGAAAACTCCGTGGGTGCTCGGGTGTGTACTGCTGAGCTGACAATGTATAGAAATGTATAGAAATGTAGTACGTTTGACAAAAAGAGCACAGAGGAGATAGATGGGTGGGAACAAAGCTGTATTTTTTTAAATATATTTTTACCTGGGCTTGTGCCCTGACCGGGAATCGAACCGTGAGCTCCAGATTCATAGGTCGACACTCAACCACTGAGCCACACCAGCCGGGCAATAAAAATATGTTTTAAAAAGATTGATAAGCCCAGCCGGCTTGTTCACCAAGGTAGTTCCTGAGGCCCCGGTTCTGTATCTGCTTTAGCTGCCACGTGTGAAGATGAGGAGGACGGACCACGTGGTCCCTCGGAGCCCCCGAGGCATCTCCCACGGAGTCAGAGCTTCCCCGCGGAGGGACCACACCCTGAGCCAAGTTGAACTCCACCGCGCTCTGTGCAGGAAAGGGGGTGCTAACCCACCTGGTCACCTTTGTGTCCTCAGTCCTGGGCAGGAGCCCGAGGCACTGAATGCAGGCCTTTGCTGAGTGCTCTCATTTCCAGCCATTGCATCTGGTAACACAAATGTTTGTCAAACTGCACACCCTTGCCTGGCCCTCTTGGAGCCCCGGTATTGCCTCGATCTCTTCCTCTTCCTTATCTCTTTCTCAGGGTACTTGTAGGAACCAGGTGGCATTAATATTAATCAATTACAGGTGAAGTGCTACTTTATTTTTCCAGCCCGGACTTGCATCCCCAGCTGCCTACGGAGCCTCTCCCCTGGCTGCCTCTAAGACACAACTTGCCCAGGAACAAAGCCCTGCTCTCAGGCCCCATTGGGGCCTGCTGCCCAGAGGGCACCAGACGCTCAGGCCAAAACTCAGGGTCCTCTGACCGCCTTTCTCTAATTCTTCATAGCCAGCCCTTCAGCAATCCTGGCTCTACAGCCAGAAGTTGAGCACTTTTCAGCACCCTCACCCCCTCCCCACTCCCCACTGCCCACCACATCCTGGCCAGGGACTATGCCATCACACCTGAATACTGCGTAACCCTCACCAGTTCCCTGCTTCTTCTCTTGCCCCTCAGGGTTGGCAACACACAGCAAAATGTGCATTTACCCTTTGGTTTCAGCAGTCTGACTCCTAGGTAACCATCCCACGGACACACCAGCACCAATAGAAACGATGCATGCACAGGTTCCTCACTGCGTGCCCTCTGTGAGAGCAACAGACTGGATACAGTCTTGGCTCAGTGGTTGAGCTTCTCAGCCTATGAACCAGGAGGTTATGGTTTGATTCCCGGCCAGGGCACATGCCTGGGCTGTGGGTTTGATCCCCAGCAGAGGCCGTGCAGGAGACAGCCCATCAGTGATTCTCTCTCATCACTGGTGTTTCTCTCTCTCTCTCCTTCCTTCCTCTCTGAAGTCAATTATAAAGAAGAATGTACAGTTGGCCCTTGGTCTCTGCAGGCTCCCCATCCACAGATTCACCAACTGGCAGATTGAAAATATTTCTAAAAATGTCACATTGTTGCAAAGAAGTTACATTGTTGCTGATGTGTACTATGTAGTTAGGCCTATGATGCTCTCCTGTACTAAACACATACAGATTCTTTTCTTGTCATTCCTTAAACAATACATACAACTATTTACATAGCATTCACATTGTATAAGGTACTAAAAGTGATCTAGAGAGGATTTAAAGGATCCGGGAGGATGTGCCTATGTTATTCACAGATACTGAGCCATCTGCTCTAAGGGTGTGAGCATCTATGGATTTGGATGCCGAGGGACAGCTGTCTGGTAGACGGCGTTGTTCTCAATTCTTTACCTCCGTGGATTTCTGCCCTTCGCCGCGTGACTTTGCAATTCCTCCCGCCAGAGGTGGAGTATATTTTTCAGCCGTGGCAAACTCTATTTTCCAAAACTGATCTCAGCAAGATTGCCAGTCCACATGCCCTTACAGAACCTGACACTCCCAATCAAGGATGGAGTCCGGCTCCTCCTCTCAGACCTGCGCAGGCTTTGCAACAGCTCGGCCACTAGGATGAGGCAGAGGAAGAATGTGCGGCTTTGGAGATGAGTCCTAAAAGGTGTGCCGCCTCCACCGGCTTCCTGCTCTCCCGCAGGACCCGGGGAACGAGCCACATGGACAAGCACTGAGGCCAGCGGACCCACATCGCTGTAAGGCAGGTACATGTCACGTGACTCCGTCCCCGCGGGGCCTTGGAGCCTCCAGCTGCAGCTCCAGACACCACAGCGGAAATAAGCCATCCCCTGGCGCCCTGCTGGGACTCCCGACCTACGGATCGGTGAGCCAAAGAGTGGCTGTTTTATGCCACTAGGTTTTGGGGTAATTGGTTATACAGCCATACTAAGTGCAGCGCCACCCTTAACTTTGACTAAAGGAATGTTAGTAGATGTGTGATTTCAAGCAAAGGCTTGAAGTGTGTGTGCGAGCTCGCGCACGTGTGTGCATGTGTGTGTGCGTGCGCACATGTGCATGTGCGTGCGTGTATGCGTGTGGTGAGAATGCCCTCTTGTGCGTCTGCCATCACCCGGGAAACGTGCCCTGGCCAGCCCGCTGTCCGAGGAGGAGAGACAAGAGGCGCAGAACCGGACTCAGCGCAGCCTGGAGCCCGGCCCACTCGGGATTCTAGCAGCAGACGCATGAGTGAGGGAGACACTGCTGTCGGAAGCCACAGCGTTTAGCTGATTTGTCGTGCAGTGTGATGACGGCGACAGATAAGTTACCAAAAGCAGTCCTGCCGGGCGGGGCTCAGCTGGTTGGAGCGTCAGCCACGCACCAAAAGGGCTGCAGGTTCTGCTCCCAGTCAGGGCAGCAGGTCCAATCCCCAGAGTACACGCAGGAGGCACCTGATCCATGTTTCTCTCTCACATTGATGTTTCTCTCCCTCTCTCTCATTCTCTCTCCCTTCCTCTCTTTCTAAAATCAATAAACATGTCCTCAGATGAGGATTTTTAAAAAAAGCAATCCTTAAAAACTGAACATAAACTAGAAGAAGGAGCTTAATTGTACATCTTCTTAATGGCACCCACCCAGAATGGAATCATTTCTAAAACAAACCTTAACTATACATCCCTGGAAAAATATAAACTAGGGACAAAACAAACCACAAGGAAATCTTAAACCATATTCAGTAGTATTTTAGTTAGTAAAAATGTATACACACACTCTGAATAAATATAAAGGCAGAGTTTATTAAAATACATTTCATTTTCAAAGTTGAGCTATCAGCTGTTAAAGTGTGTATACATTATTTTGGGACACCGTATATAATATTCTATATGTACACAATGTTTATTTGGATCCTGATTTGAACAAACCAACCCTAAAAAGTCATTTTTGAGATCATCAAGAAAAACTGGACATGACCTGGGTATTAGGTTATATTATAAAATTACAGTTAATTTTGTTGGCTGTGATAATGTCATTGAATTAAAATAAGAACAACTTGTAACTACTAGAGGTACATCCTAAGGCAGGGATGGGACCTTCCTCCTGCCCAGGGCCATTTAGGTATTTATGACATCATTCTTGGGCCAACAGAATTATTGACTTAAAATTAGCCTGCTCTGTTTGGTCAAACATTTAATTAACTCACCCGCTGCCTTGGCAGGCCCAGACCAATGACTTCACAGGCCTTCGATGGCCCTCGGGCTGCCGTTCCCCACCCTGCGAAGGCATTTCTGAGTGAAAATCCTCTGGCTGGAAACAGGCGGAGGAACACAGATGAAACGAGTGTGAAGCAGCCCCAGGAGGCCGCCGCACCCCTTCCCTGTGGGTGTATATTCCCCTGAGAGCACTGCTGCTCTGAGACACCTGCCTGACAGCCAGGGCGGCCTACCCCGGAGAGGCCAGCACGGCGTGGGCCCCGGGGAGAACGGGCCTGCACAGGGTTCCCTCCAGCGCGCAGGCGCTGCCTGGTGGGGGTGCAAGGGTGGCTGCTTCCGGACCCAGCCCTGGCCCTACCACTGGCCTCAGCGGGCACCACCGCAAACCTGAGCTGCTAAGGTCTGGCCCTCAAGAGCCCAACACTGGCCCTGAGGCCAGAACGGGTTTGGAGATCACAGGGCCGCGACGGGGAGAAGGCCTCACAGCGAGATTCCCCCAACAAGCACACGGCTCAGCTCCCGCCCCCGCTCAGCGGACAGAGCCACGATCCCAAGGCCTCGCTGGGTGGGAAGGGTCTCCATATACAACCAGAGAAGACACGCAGGGACCAGCAGGCCCCACGGACTCACAGTCAGGCTGCAGGAGCCCGTCTGCAGGAGAGGCTCCCACGTGGCTGGACAAGAGCCGGTGTGGTGCCGAGTGCCGGGAAGGTGACACAGTGGCCTTCAGACGGTGTCACCCAGTCTAGGCGCCACGCTGAGCCCGGGTGCATTTGGTAAGGCTCCCTGGCTCAGGGTCCGAGAGCTGGGGCAGCACCGCCAGGTGGGCGAGCCACTGGCGAAGGCACAGCTAGAGAAGACGGGCCAGAGAGGAGGCAGGGGGCGCTCCCATAACCCCAGACAGACAGTCAGCTGCGCCTGAGGGCAGAGCCGGACCGAGAGAAGCAGGTGGGAGGAAACCCCTTTCCAGCAGAAAGAACTTCCCCACCGTGGAGCCGTCTGCCTGGGAGAGGCCAACACCCCTGGCCCTGGCCTTCCTGCCGCACGGCGCCGCCTCAGGACTGAGAGCCGGCCTTCTGGTACCCACCAGGGGCCGGTTAGACGCTCAAAATAGAAGGTGGGCAGACAGCATCGCACCCGGAGGCCACCACGTCCCTGAGGAAGGGGCCTCGGTGCTGAGCCCGACGAGCCCCCAGTGCCTGTCCCGTGTCCTCCCGAGTGGCTGGGGCTGAGCAGTGGGAGCCTCAGGTCCTTCCTCCCGGCCAGAGGGGAGGACGCCGGAGACCAGCAGTTGCGTCTTGGTTCAGGCAGAAAGGACTGGGGACCCGCCCATCACGTGCAGCCAGGGAGGGGCAGTCAGGACCGACTCAAGGCCGAGCTTCCCTTCACGTGCACCGCCTACCCTCTCCCTTGCTCAAATGTCCTACTTCCTGCACCTTCCCGTCCTCCCGCCCTCCCTCCTCTGGCTGCACTGTCCACCTCCTGCGGGCGGGAGGCAGGCAGTGGCGCGGCTCGCCAGCTGTGCTCAGAGATGGCATTCGGGCTGCTCGTCAGCTGGCCAGCCGAGTGCTAGGTCTCTCCTGTGAGGCCTTTCGGGCTCCCAGCAGAGTCAGCTAATGTGGTGCATGTGTCGTGCAAGCTGTAAGCACCAGACAGAGAGATGCTGGGCGGCTTTAGAACGTGAGATAACCAGTCTTGCATCCGCCCTCATTTATCTACCTCTGCAAGAGAGAGGGGGCGGGAGCAGACTCCACTTTAAGGATTGGGGGTAAAGATCTGAACGGTGTCTCTCTCCCCAACCCCCCCCTCACCCCCCCCCCCCGCTGTGAGGGCTGGAGAGCAGAGCCCTTTTGTGCTCCTTCTGTTGTTCCTTGCATTTCACCAGGGGACGCCAACCCCCGGGTCGGTGCTCAGAAAGGATCTCCTGAACGCTGCATATGGATTAGCTTTCCCTTTAAATCCTTCTACTTCTGAATGGAACGGAATTGTAGGAATCCCTCCACAATTGCCCCCATAGATAGAAAGTGCAGGCAACCCTTTGGCGACCTGTATGCAGAACGTGCAGAAGGTATGGGTCTGACTACCGGGAAATGTCCTTCCCTCCCCTCTTCCAAAGCACCCAGCGCCTCACTGCTTCTTCCAGCCCCTTGGGGACAGCTCCCTCCCAGCCTGCAGCTCTGAGCTCGGCTCCTCTGGGTGCACGGGGCAGCCCCAGAGGGGACCAGGGGGTGAACCCGGTATGGGATTGTGGACAGGCTGCTGAGGCTCTCTGGTCTCCTCCACAGTTGGGCCAAGTACTTCCCCTGAGGGTGGGGGTGGGGACTCCACCCTGGGCCCTGAGGGCAGCCCCACCCACTACAGGGGCAGCCAGGCCTCGCTCCAGGGGTGACCTAGAGCTCCCTGGTGCCCCCAATACGCCTCCGTATGACCCTCCCGTTAGGAAGGAGCGGGGGTCTCCGCTAGGGTCTCGCTAGAGCAAGGCTCTCCAGAACCCTGGCCCCCGAGCAAAGAGGATAGGAGCTCAGAGCAGCACTGCCATCAGCCGGGCCAGGCGCAGCACAGGGAGTCAGGAGCACGCCCCCTCCTCTGTCCCACAGGCCCACCGTGTAAGAACCGGGCAGAGAGAGTGCCGGCGGCAGACAGAGGCCCACCCTGCAGGGAGGGAACCACTGGGGCGGGAGCCCTGACCCCCTCCCCGGCACAGGCAGGCTCCAAGGCCAGGCTCCCACTTCATTCCCCAGCTGTGGCCGGCTTCCCTCTGTGCTGGTGATGGGTCAGGAGGGAGCCCGCAGAGAAGGAGCCTGACAAGCCTACGAGGCACCTCGCAGAAACGCCCTGGCCGGTAGCTCAGCTGGTCAGAGTGTCGTCCCAATACGCCAAGGTTGCAGGCTCGAGCTCCAGACAGGGCGCATACAGAAAGCAACCACTGAACGCGTCACTAAGTGGGCAGCCCTGGCTGGCGTGGCTCAGGGTCCCGAGTTCGATTCCAGTCAAGGGCATGTACCTTGGTTGTAGGCCCTGGTCTGGGTGCATGCAGGAGGCAACCAATCAATGTGTCTCTCTAACATCGATGTTTCTCTGTCTCTCTTCTCCTGCCACTCTCTCTAAAATCAATGGAACAATATCCTTAGGCGAGGATTAAAAAAAATAAATGGGACAACAAATTGATGTTTCTCTCTCTGTCTCCCTCTCTCCCCCTTTCATTCTCTCTAAAAATCCTATATAATAAAAGATGAATATGTAAATTGACCGAATGGCAGAATCACTGGTCGCTATGATGTACACTGACCACCAGGGGGCAGACGCTCAATACAGAAGCTGCCCCCTGATGTCAGTGCGCTCCCACAGGGGGAGTGCCGCTCAGCCAGAAGCCAGACTGAGGGCTGGCAAGTGCAGTGGTGGTGGTGGGAACCTCTCCCACCTCCACAGCTGGGTTAAGGACCCCTCGGGGGATGTCTCCCCAGGGAGTGGGCCTAAGCCGGCAGTCGGACATCCCCCAAGGGGTCCCGGACTGCAAGAGGGCTCAGGCCAGGCTGAGGGACGCCCCCACCCCCAGTGCATGAATGTTGTGCACCAGGCCTCTAGTTAATAAAAATTAAAAACAAACAAAAAACGCCTAGCAGAATGCCTGCGAGGAAGCGGGCACCCAGCCATGGCCATTACAGCTGCTCCAGAGCTTTGCCGACTGCCCCCAGTCAGCCCCAACTCACTGTACGTGGGCCATGGCTCCAGGAACAGGTTCTCCTCGCCGAGCCCCACACGCCTGTCTGTCCCTCCCACCTCCATCAGCCACGGGGGCCAGGGCCCAGGCGGATGTGCAGCCCCGCGGGGAAGAGAGGGGCTGGTCAAAGGACCAATCCTGTCCCCAGCAGCCTGCTACTCACACAGACAGGGAGGGCTCCGCAGAGCAGAGCGACAGGCCTGACCCAGGGACTCAAAGCTTTGCCTTCGGAAGCTCAGAACCAAACAATGCAGAGGAAGGGGGTCTTTAAAAATAGACAGAAGAGCTACCCATGGAACGATTTTTTCTTTTTGCTCCCAAACTAGCCCGCAGTCTGGCTCTATTTCCATGGACTCCAGCTCCTTCATGTCTGAAGCCCTCAACAAATTCTTTGTTAAAAAGCTAGAATTTCTTGGCCAAAAGAATGAAATCAGCATCTGAATGGCTTCTATATATAATCCCCGGTTTGCAGGGAGAATGTGGGACACAGGAACATCTTACATGACGCCACAGGGGTACAACCCGCACAGCCCGACACGGGAGCCCACAGGACAGAGGCCCGAGTTCTCCGACCTAAACTGCAGAGGGAAAAAGGAGAGGAAATCTATAACGAAACTCAAGAGCTCTTTCAAACAAATGCAATGTGCCGACCCCATGTAGGTCACGATTCAAGCAGGCCAACTGTAAAAGTAAATTCACACGATAATCAGAAAAACTGGCCCCGACTGAGTATCTGCTGAGATTAAGAAGGGACCGTTGTCCTATAGCTGTGACCTGGTGCTGTGGTCATGTTCGCACGAAGCCCTTATTCCTTAGACGTGCACCCTGAAGCGCTGATGAGGAAATGCTGGGTGTCTGGAAGTTGCTTCCATAAGGGGTGGGAAGTGAAGGTGACAAACTTGATCAGCCATGAGCTGATGACGGCTGAGGCTGGGCAAGGGGCACATGGGAGTTCACTGGCTTATTCTCTCTACTTTTGTGTACATTCAAAAATTTCCATAAGAAGAAGTTATTTTTAAAGATAGCCTTTCTCCCCCGAATGCCTTCATAACTTTTTCTTTGATTGGCAGCATCTTACCAGTCTAACGCTGGGAACGGCTATTTTATCAAAGCAGCCCCTCTCCCCCTGGCAGAAATGCTTGCCCCCTTCGGGTGAAAGTTTGATGTCATCACCATTCAGATGTTGGATCACTTTAGTACAAACCCCATCACGTGCCCTCCATGAGAATCCAGGAGTGAGCCTGATCTCTAAATGGGAACCATTCTCTCCAACCTGGCGACTGTGTCCTTTCAGTTTATCCTTACAAATCAGTCCCAGCTTTTCCTCGAGCTGACTGTTAGCTGATACCATATAACAAGTCGAGCTAATCCTAGACCAGAGACGCTATGTCTGAGGAACCCATTTAATTTTATTGAGATGTAATATGAAAACCCATTCGAGCAAGGAGCTCTGTGTGGTCCTCAGAGCAGCCGGCCCCCTCCCCCCAGCAAGTGACCAGGTTCTCGGCCATTGCCTTTGGCTCAGGATGTGGCCACGGCATATGGGTCGGAAGCGAGTGAGAGGTGGCCTTGGCGCTGCTCAGGGTTTGGATGGGACTGAGGGGGAGGCCCCCGCCTGGTTGGCCCGCGCTCCTCCCGCCCCCGTACTTGGGCCCTCTCTGCTCATGGCCCTGCCTGCGTGGACACACTCCTGGCCTCTCGGAGCCACCACTTCCCCAGCTGCCCGGGCTCGCCCACCTTCCAAAGCCTGGCTCTGCGTCTCCTCTCCCCTCACTTGTCTCCCTTCTCAGACACGGGATGGCCCGCAGCACCGCCTCGGGTCCTTCCGGGATCTGGCTCTTCGGAAGCTGTCTGACCAATCAGACTGTGAGGTGCGAGAGGGAGGACAAAGAGGGAGGACAGGAGAGCACCGCACCCCCGCCAGACCCTCCGCCAGGCCCAGCACAGCATTTGCTCTTGACACTGTGAGGGCGCCTGGGCTGGCTGACTAAAGACCAATGTGCAAATGTCAAACCATGTGCGTCCCCAGGGCTGATGTAGAGGAAACAGGCTGCCACTAGTCAACATGGCTCTTTTGTGCAGCTTTTTTGAAGGTGCTTTCTCGGGTTCGACCATCTTGAACGGGCTGTGTGTCATGGGGGTGTGCGCAGGAAAAGTCCCATCAACCTGCGCACTTCACTGCGTGTCAGGCATCTGATGTCCATCAAACGTCCACAGGAAATAAGTCAATGGCCCGACAGGTGTGGCTCAGGGGTTGAGCGTCAACCTATGAACCAGGAGGTCACGGTTTGATTCTAGGTCAGGGCACAGGCCCGGGTTGTGGGCTTGATCCCCAGTGGGGGGCATTTAGGAGGCAGCCGATCAATGATTCTCTCTCATCACTGATGTTCTCTCTCTCTCTCCCTCTCCCTTCCTCTCGGAAATCCATCTATATAAACATGTCAGTGGGTGAGGGAATGAAAGGTGCCCTTCCTCGGGGAGGTGCCGCCCACAGCAGCGCACACGGCTTGGAGAGCGGAGCCTGGTCAGCTCAACTTCCCGGGCTGGCCCCCCTTGGGAAAGGCATAGCCTATATAACTGCACATGTGACCCTGATTCCAGAGGCGAGAGCCCCGCCTTGAGGGACTTTCTGATGCCCAAAGTGCCGCACCACCCAACGGGCGGCACGTGGGTGTGATGGCGCCACTGTTCACGGGACTGGAGTCGGGCTCTTCAGCCACCAAGGCTGCGCCGCCCCCTCCCAGGGCCCACGTCAGCTCAGGGTGAGGACGAAAGACTCTTCAGCCTGGGGTGACGAGGAGTGACACGCCGACAGGAATGAGCAGGAATCCACCCTCCCAGAGCCTCGGTTCCGTTCCCCTTGAGGGTGGTAACGTAATCTCCCCCTTACCTGTCCCCCACTTTTCTCTCTGAGGCTCCCAGCTGCCCCAAATTCACAAGCTTGCCTGCGACTGTGCACTGCTCTTTCCTGAGGCCCGAAAGCACATGCCACCGGGCTTTTTCACCATCAAGGAGCCAATCTGTTCAGCATCTTCTCAGAAGAGAACAGGCTAAATTTGGCATCAGGTACCTGAGACGCTCACGGTGAGAGGAAGTGGAGGCTATTCTGATGCCGAAGGAGAGGCGTACCGTGAAGGTGCTGCTCCGCTGAGGTGCTGCGACAGGCTAAAAGCGGCTGGAAGAGCAAACCCCTACGTCTGCTAAGGGCCCCAGTCCTGCGCTTTGGGGACAGGGAGCCAGCTCACCCCCTGAGTCTGACGGCCATAGGGCCCTTAACACCACAGGCCCAAGTGTGAGCCTTGCCCCCGCCAGGAGCAAGATTATGTGACTGCTTCGCCCAACAGGAGCCCAGGGTCCACTAACCCCAGGGTCTGAGGGTCTGCAGAACGCATGGGCTGCGTAGAAATGAAACACGGAACAGGAACGTGAGCAGCAGACGCCAGCCTCCTCCTGTCCCTCGGAGCTGCCCAAGCCTTTCCAAACTGTCCTGTGCTGGGCTCTGCAGCTGCAGCTACACTGAGGGGGAGCAGCCTGCTTGGTTCCTGAGGGAACAGCCGATTCCCCCCACAGAGAACACCCAGGTGCTCTTCCATCGGCTCTAGACGTGCTCCCGTAGAGGGAGAGCCATCAGAGCCGGGCCTCGCTCACCTGAACCTCAAACAGAGCTCAACACGCAGCAGAGCGCACAGTGCGTGCAGTGCTGCGAGCCGAGTGCGTCCGACTGCGTTACTGGAAGAGCCCGCGGGAAACGGGCAAACCCTCCGAGAGGGATCTGGGGCTGGCCCGCCTGCGCCAGGCTTCGGGCCACCAAGAGCCTTTCATTGCTGTTCGTTGTCTAAGAAATGACTTCGGAAGAAATAATCGCACGACAGGCACAGCTGGGCAGCTGGAGAATCAAAAACTGCGTTCCCTCCCGTTTGCGTGCTGCCACACAGAACAGCCAAAGCAACATCAGCAGCAGACTCCCCTGGAGCCGGAAGCGCAAGCGTGCGTGTGTGCACACACACACACACACACACACACCGCTTCTGCTACTCCCCAGGGCTATTTGGTGTAAAGATAACGCCTCCATTCTACCCTGTCATCTCTCGGTGGCTTCCCGTAGTTTTCCATCCACTGATTTTACTAGATGTTGGCATTCCCTTCCACGGCATTCACTGCCCTCGGTGGCTTTTGTGGGACCCCGGTTGGCATACATTTTAAACAAGCTGGTTTCACGGTTGGCATCTGATCAGATACGTGCTGCTTAAAGCAATCTACGCAGGTCCGGCGCCTCCCCGGCCTGAGGTGGTGAGCTGAGCCGTAAGACAACGGGAACGTGTGTGGTGCCAGGTGACTCAGTAGCACTCTTGCTTCCCCCCAAACGTGCTTCACCAGCGCCTGGTGACAGCACCCGACCCTGTTCGTGCTGTTGAGCCCAAATAAGTACCTTCTGGTGCCCAGGGGCATGCTCCCCTTCCTCCAGTGACGACTATAGCCACCCAATGCCCAAGGAAAGCGCATGACCAAGTTCATGGTCCAACTATTTCCACATCCCTCTGCCCCTCCAGCCACTCCCATCCTGCTCCGTCCTCGCCCACACAATGGACACCTGCAGACAGGGAGGCCGCTGCTCCCGTGCGGAGGGCCGGGCTGCTGTTACATAAGCCCCTCCTGGGCCCGACGTTGGGGGGAAGCAAATTTGGGGTTCATGACGAAGTCACGGTCTGCAGGCCCCGACGGACCCTGCGCTCGCCATCCAGCCTCGCGGGGCGGCGGGCGCGGCGGGCATAGGGAGGACGCTTCCCGCGACCACCCGGCTCACGCCCTCGGGAGCTGGGCTTCTGGAGAGTATCCGGAAAGGCCGAACCTTAGGTGTCTCCAGAGAAACGTGGGAGGCACGGGGATTGGTTTCCCTTACAGAAAGATCGGCGTCTGCGAATGGCCTATTTTTTGCCAGGGCATTAGCAAGGGGCCCGAGGGTCCGCGTCGCTCGCCCGCCTACGGCTTTTTTTCCGGGGC
>NW_005872047.1:65919-74995 GCF_000147115.1 Myotis lucifugus
TCCCGCGCGCACTCACGCCGGCCCCGAGGACCCGCGTCCCGGGCGCCCCGCGGCGGGGTCGCTGGGAAACGGGCTTCCGGAGTCCGCGCATGCGCCCGCCCTCCGAGGCCGACGCGGCCGGCGGGCGCTCTCGGAAGCCCTGCGGGAGTTGGCGGGACCCCCCAGCCCAGCGAGCCGGGATGGCGGGGCACAGACCCTGAGACCGGAAGGCGGGGTCGGCGGGCTCTTCTTGGGGTGCCCCCATGTCGCAGCTGGCAGCTTCGTGGGGACGTGTGGCCTCGAAGGATGCTGAGGGGAGGCAAGGTCATGAAAGGACGGAGGAGAGGAGGCTGAGTGATGGGCCGCCGGGAGGGAAGACTGTCCAGATGGTGCTGGGAACCATCTGGGGTTCACGCTGAGCCTCCTCCGGGACAGCAGCCTCGGGAAGAGACCCTGGAAAAGGTGGACGCGCCCGTGCAGGCTCTGGGACGGTGACCTTGACCTTGGGAGGGGGCCCAGGAGCCGACCTTCCTCGGAGGCCTGCAGCCCGGGTCCCAGGGACTGTGTGGCCAGGAGGCCGCCTCTGCACCGGCCTTAGAGTCCAATGATTTCCCGTCACCTCGCGTGTACAGACGTCAGCGTTGGCACGGACCCGGGATGCTCGGCCTCAGGGCTCCTCACGCAGCCTGCATTCCTGAGGGAGAACAGTTCCTGGAAGACTCAGGCGAGATCCCACACTCTCCCTGGCGTCACCCATCAGGCTGCGCAGGAGAACTGGAGTAAACTTGGACCCAGCTCCAAACCCAGGCAACGCTCCCGCGACGAGGGGACCAGGCGGGAGGCTGCGTTCCAGCCCGGCCTGGAGGGACCCGGGGACACCGCAGGCCAGGCCGGTGGCCAGACCTTAGCTGGCTGTCCCCGTGCGCCCCGCTGCTGCTCCCAGCCTCCGGGATGGAGCTCCCGTGCAGCCTGGACGCGCTGCCCCCGGAAGAGGAGAGCCCGCTGCCTGCGTCGGGATGGCCCTCGCTGTGACTCCGTGAGCGCAGCCAGGCTCCGCGAGGACCTCCCGTCTCAGCCCTGCCACTTCCCACCCGGGACCCTGGCGACTGGTGTAGGCTCCCAAGCCTCATTTCCTAGCCGGCAAAGTCATGATGACATTCGCCCCTCGGACATGGGGGCTGTGCGGGTGGAATGGCTGATACGGGTCAAGAACAAGGGTCCGGCATACAGATGACCAACTCTGTGATCCGTTGTCTCTCTGGTGGGTGATCTTGGATTTGGGGGGTTTAGGGCCACACCTCTTCTCCTGAGGAAGAACAAGCACACAGCCACTACGGCAGCCTTGACCTGACCTTGACCCAACCCAGACTCCTCTGGCTTCATAGACACCCGTCAGTGTGGGTTGGGCTACTGGAAAGGGGGAGGGGAGGTTCTGTTTCCTGAGAAGCCCCGGAGCTACGGCTTCCCATAGACTTAAATCAGCAGGCCGCTGGTTCCCGTGCGTAATTAGCTCTACCCAGCCAGTGGGCCTGGGGCGCGGCCCTCCTCGGAGTGGGTTCCTGGCTGTTAGCAGACTTCCAGGGTCTCTGCTGCTGGGTGACAAAGGACATAGCACAGTGGGGCCCGGAGGTGGGGGTTAGTGGTGCCCCTGCCTTCTTCCCAAGTCTCGGTTCCACTTCCTCCGCAAAGCACCCCAGGCAGATGCCCGCCCTGTCCCTCTCCACCCGCAGCGTTCAGCCCGGAACCCCCGCTGGCCAGGGGTGGTGCTGGCCTCGGGCTGTCTGGGGCTCTGATCAAGCCTCCCAATTCTATTCACTATTCCAGGGGTGACTTGCTTCCTCTTGGCCTAGAGTAGGGGCTCCCCAAGCCAGGACCTTGTCCGACTCGTTTTAATCCCTGGGGTGGCCTTCGCATGGCCTCGGGGGCTGGTGGGTGGGCTGGGTTCTCTATATGGATGGACACACATCCACTCTCTGCTCTGGTCTGTGCTCTCAAACCCCCGTGGACGACCAGAGGGAGAACGGACTCAGAGAGAAGATGGACTCAGTAGGGGAAGCGCTCACGCCTGGGATTGGTGGCAACGGCTGGTCATTGGAAGGCAGATCTCGGGCGGATGCAGAGATGCAGGGCCCCCAGAGCGGCACCTGGACGCCCGCTGGGCCACGTGTGGGTGCACCCGCAGCCGGAGAGGGGCAGAGTGCCGACGCCAGGGCTTCCCTGCTGCCCCACACAGCTCAGTTCGCCCTGGGCTGCTGCTCAGCGCGGTGACCTCCAGAGGGAGGACCAGGCTCCGAGGATGTGGTGCCACGTGATGAAGAGGAATGGCAAGCTTTGCAGGCAGGAAGAGGAGGCAGAGCGAGGTGGGACAGATGAGGAAGGGTGACAGGACGGCTCCGGATGATGGATGCCATGGGCTTCGGGCTCTTCAGACAAGCTGGGAGCTGGAGAGCTGGTCCCTTCTACTGGGCCCCTTGAGCTCTGGGCTCTTTTTATTTTATTTTTTAATATATTTTTATTGATTTCAGAAAGGAAGGGAGGGAGAGAGAGAAACATCCATGATGAGAGAGAATCATTGATCGGCTGCCTCCTGCACGCCCCTGACTGGGAATCGAACCGTGACCTTCTGGTTCAGAGGTTGATGCTCAACCACTGCCACGCGGGCCGGGCTGGGCCGGGCTTCTTTTCGTTGTGGTGCTGCTGGGACCTGCCTCTGCGGAGCGACTCAGAAGCTCGGCGCCCTGTCCTCACTCCTCGGGCTGGTGTGAGGCCACAAACCAGGGCCCAATCTCTGTCGGGCTCAGCAGTCCCCCCCCCACACCCCCCACTGTGGAGAGCGGCTACAGCGTTTGGACAGGTTCAAGCCTCGCACTAATGAGAGGGCTCAGTCCTCTCGTGGCAAAGCCCTCCCGGCACCATGACAGCCAAAGGCTATGGTTGTGAGCTTGGCCTGATGGTCCGAACCTGTGGGCCACATGGCTGAGTGATGTGGGCTGCGGGAGGTGCAGTAAACAGGCTTGATCAGGTGCATGTAACTGAGTGGATTCGAAACCCACGGCTTGCAGGCCGTGGCGCTGTCGCTAGCTCTCCATCAGAGAGGACAGCGTCCCACCCTGACCCAGCTTTCTTCTCTTGTCTGTCTTTTCTCCATCCTTCACCGCCCCCTCTCAGGCTCTTGAACCTGGCTGTGCCGGCTTGGCACAGCCCCCCACACCGCCAACCCGGGCTGGCCTGGACAACCTCACTCATGTACAAGGGTCCTCAGCTGGCCCAGGCCCCTGGGTGGGAACAGGGAAAAAGGGAAGGAAAAGCTTGGAAAGGTATAGAAATTGGCTTGGATGCCCTTGGTCTTGAATTTCTTTTTCCTGTTTGCAACGGGAAAGGACCTTAATTTGCATTATGGTGGGGGGAAAAATAGTAAAAAAAAAAATCAATCAGAAATGGTTGACTTAGGAAGCTTAACCCGGCCGGCCCAATCACTTGCTTCCCAGGAAAAGCTAATTAAGGCCCCATTGCGGCCCATGCTATTAAGCGGTGTGTGTGCTTCCCACACGCTGTTATGACAAAGAAAAAACCACGAAGCCACGGTTTCTCCCAAGGTGTAAGCGTCCAAGTCAAAACACGCTGCTCCCCCTTGGCCTCTCCCCGACAGGCTCCAGGGCGTGCTCTGCCTCTCCCCCCACCCCCGCGCCCCCCCCCCCCCCGCGTGCACCCATCCCCCTCAGGCCTCCAACGCCCACTCAGTCCAGGCCCAGGGAAGACTGGGCCCTGCCCGCAAGGAGCTGTTTGCAGGAGAGACGGGGGCACACAGTGCTCCCCATCAAGTAGAACATGCCGCCTCAGCCCCATCCCCAGTCCCCACGGGTTCCCTCCACCTCCTGCTCCACGGATGGGGAGTGAGAGTGTGGGGAGCAGGCCCCATAGGAAGCCATGCCCTTTGCCCTCTCCTAACCAGCCCAGATGACGGGTTCAGACATGAGCTCATGCGTGGGCGGCCCAGGGGGAGGGTTCCACCCTCAGTCCCACGGGTCCGAGAGGGGCCGCTCCTGACCTCTTCGCGGCTCTATTCCTGCAAACCCGGGCGCATTCCCGAGAAGACCCTTGACCGCCAGGGTCTCCGGCCCGGCCACGGCCCCTCCCCACGGAGCTCCTCCTCGGCCCCACGCAGAGCAGATGGTTGACAGGGCTGGTTTGCTCTGTCATCACCGAGTGCCCAGCTCGGCAGCCTCCATTTGCCACCAACAGAGCAGAAAGGCCGTGTGCTCAGCTGAGCCCTCCCCGCATCTTGGCTGATCCCAACCAAGCCCACCCCACCCCCCAACTTTCTCCCAGGATCTTTTTGGGGCTCACAGAGTGGCTATGTCCCTCTCCTAGCCTCACCCGGCCCCGGGCTTCTCTGAGGAGGCCGGGATAAGAGGAAGCTGAGGTGCTGCCTGGGACCCAGGGCATTGTTTGGGGGACACAGTGGTTGCTGAGTCAGAGGTATTGGGGTCACAGTGGATGCCTCCAGAAGGCACAGACACTCACCTCTACCCGGTATTCCTCCAGGCCCTTTCGCATGCCCCCAGCCCAGCCCCGGGCCCGGCCCAACCAGGCCCATGTTCCCGGAGGGAGAGGGACTTCATGCGGGACAAAGCAGGTCCCCCCCTCCTGCGGGCACACCCAGAGGTGCTGCTGCCGCCTCTCAGAGGACCGCCCCCTCCCTGCCGGACTGGCTGGAGCCAGCCCCTTCCTTCACCTTTCTCTTCTAAGACCTCCTCCCTCAGAGGTGCTGAGGGAAGTGGGGCGTGCTGAGGGGAGTGACCCCTAGAAAGGGAACTGGCCCTGGCTGGTTTGGCTCAGTGGCTAGCAGTGGTTCTCAACCTTCCTAAGCCGCCACCCTTTAATACAGTTCCTCATGTTGTGGTGACCCCCAATCTCATTGTTACAAATTGAACATAATTAAAGCATAGTGATTATATATGTGTTTTCCGATGGTCTTAGGCGACCCCTGTGAAAGGGTCGTTCGACCCCAAAGGGGTCGCGACCCATAGGTTGAGAACCGCTGGGCTAGAGGTTCAGCCTGTGGATTGAAGAGTCCCAGATTCGATTCTGGTCAAGGGCACATGCCTGGGTTGCAGGCCCAGTCCCAGACCTGTAGGAGGTAGTCAATCAATGATTCTCATCATTGATATTTCTATCTTCACTCTCTCCTGATTCTCTATTATCATTGATGTTTCTCTCTCCCCTCTCCCTTCCTCTCTGAAATCAATAAAATATATATTTTAAAAAGAAAGGAAGGAAGGAAGAAAGAAAGAAAGAAAGAAAGAAAGAAAGAAAGAAAGGAAGAAAGAAAGAAAGAAAGAAAGGAAGAAAGGGAACTGGCCTGACTGAACTCCCTGACATTTCAACAAGTTCCAAACTTGGGCTTTGGCCTCCACAGAAGCTGCTAACACCAGGACAAAAGGCAACTGTACCCGCAGACCTGGCCCGGGAGGCCTAGCCCGCTGCCAAGTGGATGTTCCCTGATGTCTGGTGTGCCCTTGGGCTTCAGGGTGCCCCTCCTGCAGGGCCGACCCCGAGAAAGTGAGCATCTGCTCCCCGTCCCTGTCTGTCTCTAGTGGCAAATGTCTTCCCCTAGAGCACAGATGAGGGGGCCCCACCATGCACCTGGAGATGCCTGGCTTCCATCACCCCCCAGATCCCACAGCACTTTTGGCCTCAGGAGGTCTCAGGATGGAGGAAGGGGAGGCTTGGGGAGCCAGGCCTGGAGGGCTGATGTGTGCAGGCCCGCCTCTGGCCGCCGCCCACACGAAGTCTGGAGGCATGCAGCCCAGCAGCACGGCTCAGTGGTTGAGCATTGACCTATGAACCACGGGGTCATAGTTCGATTCCCAGTCAGGGCACAGGCCCGGGTTTCGGGCTCCGACCCCAGTGGGAGGCGTGCAGGAGGCAGCCGATCAATGATTCTCTCCCATCGCTGATGTTTCTCTCTCTCTCCCTCTCCCTTCCTCTCTGAAATCAGTAAAAATATGTTTAAAGAAAAAGCTAAGGCCACGGAGTGTGCAAAGTTCCAGTCCTTATAGCTCCCGCCCACATACATCTAATTTCGAGGTTCGCTGGAGTGGCCCCAGGAGCGGAGCCCTCCAGACTCGCCCCTCCTATTCCCTGCGGCTTCCCTCCCGATGGACAACGTCCAGGCGAAGAGCAGGCTCGGAGCCCCGGCTGCACTCGCCCCACTGCCGTCAGGGTCTGGGCTGCGATGCTGAGCAAGAGAAAACCAGACCCAGTTCCCCACCCGCGGGCCCTGAGGCCCCGCCCACAGGCCTACTGGTCAGCCCCGCCCACCGCTGGCAGGTTTGCTCCGGCCTCTGGCGCCACCTGCTGGGAGCCGACGGCACTTTCCTCCTCTTGGGCCCAGAGCTGCTGCCAATCGGATCTGCCCGGGGCTCCCTGGGCGAGAGCTGCCGGGATCAGCACCGTGAACCAACCAACGCGAGGGCACACCGTCCAGGCCACACGGAGGCTGCCACAGGGACACCCCAGCTCAGCCTCCAGGGGCGCCCGCACCGAGGCTGGGGGAGTGGGGCTACCGAGAACCCTGGCGGCCAGGTCTCCTGCTGCTCTTGCCCCAGCTGCCCTCAGGCAGGCCCCTCCTGCAGGAGCAACGCCCCCTCCCCAGAAGAGGGGAACCTCCACTCTGAATATCTTGGCCTATCTTCTCGGGGTCTTCTAGGGTCTCCATAAAGGAACGGTACCCAGCATCCCTCAGTGGGGGCTTCAATACTTTTTCGCCCTCCACAATATGAACAAAATGTTACAATCAGAAAAAAAATCTGAAATGTTTAGTTCAATCCCTGGTCAGGGCATATACAGGAATCAACCAATGAATGCGTGGGTAGGTGGGACAACAAATCCATCTCCCTCTTCCTCTCCCTCTCTCTCTCTCTCATCAATAAAAGAGAAAAAAATAGCCCTAACCGGTTTGGCTCAGTGGATGGAGCGTCGGCCTGCGAACTGAAAGGTCCCAGGTTCGATTCTGGTCAAGGGCATGTACCTTGGTTGCGCGCACATCCCCAGTAGGAGGTGTGCAGGAGGCAGCTAATGGATGTTTCTCTCTCATCGATGGAGGCAGCTGATGGATGTTTCTCTCTCATCGATGTTTCCAACTCTCTATCCCTCTCCCTTCCTCTCTGTAAAAATCAATAAAATATATTTTTAAAAAATAAATAAAATAAAAAATAAAAAATCTGAAGTGTTTAGAATTGAATCTGGGGCCTGGACCATTGCCTTCTCTGGGCTTCAGTCATATTGTCCCAAGATGGTGATCAAGAAGGTAAGCAGCCCGGCCGGCATGGCTCAGTGGTTGAGTGTGGACCTATGAGCCAGGTCAAGGCACATGCCCGGGTTGTAGGCTAGGGGGCGTGCAGGAGGCAGCCCATCAATGATTCTCTCTCATCATTGATGTTTCCATCTCTCTCTCCCTTCCTCTCTGAAATCAATAAACAAATATATATATTTTTAAAAGAAAAGAAAAAATAAGATAAGCAAAACACATCCATCCATCCATCAGGTCAGCAAAGCAGGAAAATCGTAAGTCGTGGCAGCGGGGTATGTTTAAGGGGTGGGCAGCGGAGTGAGCTCACCCTGGGAAGTTCGGCTCGCGAAGCCTCCCACACGCCAGGGAAGCTGGGAGAGGGCCTCTCCTCGGGACTTTCCCAGCCTGTGGGGAGCAGGCGGAGGCCAGGCCGGGGGCTGCAATAGAGCCTCGAGTCCCCACCGCATTGACGGGATTCCAGAGGGAGAGCTAGCCTGGCAGGAGCTGTAGGCACCCCAGGGTCCCCCAGCCAACAGCTCTGGCTCGGGGGAGATGCCAACTCCTTGATCCTCACTTGGACTCTCTGCCCTTTTTGCAGGCAGCGCGTTAGGCACAACTTGTTGTCCCAATCCCACACCCCTCCAGGTCCCGGACGGACGCTGCTTCCTCCTCACAGACGGGGAAGCCGGGCCAGAGGGATCCCGGGAACTTGCCCGGGGTCAGAGGCACATAGGAAGCAGATTCCTGGGGCGTGCAGGAGGCAGCCAATCAATGATTTTCTCTCATCACTGATGTTTCTATCTCCCTCTCCCTTCCTCTCTGAAATCAATAAAAATTTAAAAACAGTCCCCACGCCCACCAAGGAGAGGCCACAGACCTGGCAGGAGTGTTGGGGGCGGGGCTGCCAAGCCAAACATCAGGTATTCCCTGTGGCTTCTCTCCCTGCCTTGCTGACCTTCCTGTTCTCTGCTGAAACCAGGGGATCCCTCTCCTGGAGCTCAGGGTCATGATTCCACTCAATCCAGTGGCTTCCGGTTAGACCTTAGTAAGAACTTCCTGAGCCAACAGAGCAAGGGCAGCCTCATTTCCTGGGCCCCTGCTGCTCGGCCCAGGGGTCTGTGTCCCTGAACCCCCACTGGCCACAGCCTCTCCTGGCACTTCTTCCAGAAGTCGTTTCTTGACCCTCAACAACCCCTACTCTGGCACTCAGCTCTGGGTGCACTATGGGGCCATATCTGGGTCTTGAAGGTTATGAGCAGAGCAGCGGCCTGGGGCTGTGGGTGGAGCCCAGATGAGATACCAGCTGTCCTGTGACCAATGGCCTTGGAAGATACAGCTGTCGCATCCCCTGGCTCGCACCCCCTGCCTCCCACCCCCGGGGCAGTGTCCCAGGGCTACCCAGCCCCTTCCCGGCAAGTAGTCACATTAAGCCTCCCAGCTGGCCTGTCCATCCCAGACAGGGCACTCGGGGGCAGGCCCCAGAACCTCCAGGCCCACCCAGGGCAGGCAGCTGCCAGAAACAGGTTTCCCTTTCTCCCCACTCCAAGGCCAAGGCCACACCTGCCTCGAGACTGTCTGGGAGAGTGGCCAGCCCCAAGCCACAAGGCAGGGGCAGGAGCTGGGGCGGAGTTCCAGCCAGAGGAATCCCTAAGTGCCCATCCTTGCAGGGGCCCAGGCTGAGGGGCTCCTGCCCTGGACCCGCAGGCCTGACCCGCTTGGGCAGAGCCTATGGCAGGGCTTTTACCACTTCCCCTCCCCGCAACAGCTTCATCCCGGGGACAGGCCAGGGTAACTCCCCCCGAC
>NW_005872047.1:75095-86130 GCF_000147115.1 Myotis lucifugus
CTAAGGAGGGCTCACCTGTGGGCAGAACTTCTGGGGCGCACATCCACCCACTCTGAGGGGTGCAGAGCTGGTAAGGCCGGGGAAGCCCAAAGGTGAGCAGCTCAAAAGCCACCCTAGCCCTAACCGGTTTGGCTCAGTGGATAGAGCGTCGGCCTGCGGACTCAAGGGTCCCAGGTTCGATTCCGGTCAAGGGCATGTACCTTGGCTGCGGGCACATCCCCAGTAGGGAGTGTGCAGGAGGCAGCTGATCGATGTTTCTAACTCATCGATGTTTCAATCTCTATCCCTCTCCCTTCCTCCCTGTAAAAATACAATAAAATATATTTAAAAAAAAAAGCCACCCTGGACTGGGCCTGCCTGGCCCCCATCTCCCCACCCTACCCCCTCATGTCCCAGAACGTGTCCAAGTACGGGAGAGAGACGCTTGGAGGCAATGGCATTGTAATAAAGACACTGCTTTTATTTAGTTTGATATGTCTCTATACAGAATGCAGAAAACACATCTGAAACCCATACAGAAGGAAATAAAACACGCCAGTGGTTGGTGAACACTCACAGAGTCCGACGCAGCGGCCATCAGCAGCCCGCACAGGGGGAGGGGAACTGCCTGCAAAGGCATTGTTGCTCTTGTTATTCTGTTCACTGCCCCAGCGCCTCCAGTTGCTATGGCAACAGGCCATTCTGGGCCAGCCACATCTCTGTATGGCCATGCCCCATGGTGGGGTTGCTAGGGGCAACTGAGCTGTTTGGAAAGCCTTTCAGAGCCCTCACCTGGAACACCAGAATTGTTTACTTTCTGATGAGGTCATCAAAAATAGTCTCTCAGGTCAGACCCCACTTGTGCTCCTGCCTCTGGGGCATAGGGGAAACTCCGGCGTGGATCAGGGCTTGGAGGCACAAGGCCCGGTCACCAGAGGTCCACTGAGCCTCCATCTGCAGGCGCCCCCACAGGGGCACTGCCCACTCAAGCTCCCACTGGGGCCGGGCAGGGGAGAGAGGGGCTGGGCCCTGCGGAAAGACCCTCTGGAGGGCACAGTGGCGACCCCCCGACGGCCCTCCCTCCGGAGGCAGCACACATGATCCTCTGCAAAAAGGTCTATATGGCTTAGAAGTGGCTGCCGGTGTGCAAAGGGAGCCTGGGTCCACCCACCACCCTCGATCACATTATTGCAAAAGGCATTCCTCCCTTAAAGGTACCGCCAGTACCTCTCAGGCCTCAAAAGTCAGCTCAAATGGTTTCTCCCAAAGGAGGAGAATCCAAGTAGAGGGGGCCCCGCCCCTGAGTCATGGGACAGAGATGCAGATGGACGGACGGACACTCTGCTAAAAAAGGCAAAAGGAGCCCCAGTGTAATTCCAGAATTTAAGCCGATAAGAAAGGGGCAAAAAAAAAAAAAAAAAAAAAAAAAAAAAAAAAAAAAAAGAAGGAAGGAAGGAAGGGGTAAAAAATAAAACCAAATCAAAATGAGCAAAGCCGTCAGTTCCATGGAGTCGACACTAAGAGCTTGTACAAACTGCTGTAAGCATCACCATTTTAAATCTTTTTTTAATAAAACAATTTGAGGCTGTATAAAAACTTTAGTAAAAAATTAGCTTTGAGAGCCCACAGGTTTTCACTCTGAACTATTGCTGGCACTCCTCCCCAGCCGCCAGCCTTTCCCAGCCGTCAGGCCCCAGGCCTGGGACTGGAGCGCCAGAGAAGGGGGGGGTGGGGGGGGGGGGCTGTGGACTGTTGGGACAGTGTGGCCAAGGTCAAGTGAGGAAAGAGCATCACATGACAAAAATATTGCATCTTCACCAAAATGTCCCTCATTGAGTGTTTCAAAAGCCATGATACTCCTTTTAGGGGAAAAACACAGAAGGGAAAAGAAACCAGGCTGCTGTGGTCGAGCCCCTCGACCTCCCCGGCACCCCATGAGCGGCTGGCCCACCCTGCAGCACCTAGGTTGGGGCCGTGGCCCGCTGCCTCTTGGAGTCCCGTTTCTATGGAAATGAAGACCCCTGGGTGGTGAGCTGCGAGCGTGCATGGGGTGGGGTGACGTCCACGGCCCAGAGGCCCCTCCAGCTTCCAGCCCTTGGCCACAGCGGGAGAGCAAGCCCAGCACCAGGGCCCTGGCCCCTAAGCCAGGGCCGGGAGGCCCCCAGTCAGGCTCTGGGGGATCGGAGCAACCAGGTTAACGTAGTGTGAAAAAATAGGATTCCTTTGATAAAAAAGACTGTCCCTTGGTCTTCTAAGTTTGAAACACCCTGGGAGCTTATTTTTAGCAAAGCAATTTCCCACACCCACCCAAAAATTACACATACAAGTTTAGGTAAACAGCAGATTAAATGTAAAAACTTAACCTTAAGAAAGTCCTTTGAAGGTAATCTTTAGCTACTGTTTTCCATGTTACATCCTGCAGCTAGACACACGTGAATAGAAAAAACAGTACAGTTAGTGTTAAAGGCAAAACGCAGAGGCCGAGGCCGCCCAGCACTGCCTGCGAGCCCATCGGCTCCTCACTCTCCAGCCACCTCCATCCCAGGTGCTTCAGAGCCAGCCAGCCACACGCAGCGAAGAACGCTCTATGAACAAACAAAAAGCTGTTAGGCAAAAAGAAAAGTAAAAATGTCCCCAAAGCCTCTCCAGCCGCTTTGGGGTTAGGAGGACAGAGAGGCGGGCGTGTCCAGCCCCGCGTCAGTGTGTGCTAGGTCAGGTGTCGGCGCCCAGTGGGCGGTGGTCAGCAGGCCACCGGTCTCCACGACAACACCGTGTTGTCTCCAGGGCCCTGCCCTACCCTGCCTCCACCTAGGCGCTTGTGGGTTAAGGGGGCACGTAGGGAGGGGGTGACCGGTATGGGGTCATGTTCTTGGGGCGGGAGCCCTTGCCCTCCATGGGAGCGGTGAAGGGCGGGGGAGGCTGGTAGGGAGGCGCGTTGGGATCCTCGTCGCGCAGGGGCGTGTACTCTCCCACGGTGTCCTGGTTGAGAGGAGTGGTCTCGGGCACGCTCTGGTTGGGGTACTCGGGCGGCGGGAGGGGGGCTTTCTCCTCCTGCAGGATGAGCGGCATGCTGGAGGAGGGGGGCGGCTTGGAGTCATCCAGCTCGTCGGCGAAGATGATGGGCACGCCCTTCTTGATGAAGGTGGCCTGGTCCTCCAGCGTGAGCTTGCCCTTCCGCTTCTTGCGATAGCAGATCATGGCGATGATGCCGGCGATGAGCAGGATGGCGGCGACCACCACGGCCGGGATGACCGTGTGCAGGTACACGTCATCCTCGCTGCTCTTCTCGGGGTCCCTGTCGGGCACCGCGGTGGTCGGCGCCTCGGAGGGCACCCGCCTGGGCGGCGCCACAGGGATGAACTGCAGGTGTCGGCAGCTCCCGGAGCCCGTCACAGCCACGCTCAAGGCCTTGAAGTCGGGCTCCAGGGCGTTGGAGAAGGCGGCCCGGGGCTTCCCGTCATCCTCGGCGATCCTCCGGCTCAGCCCCACGACCTGCTCCTTGGGGCAGGGCTCCAGGGGCAGCGTGTTGTTGGTCCACTCCACCACGATGGAGCCCTGGGTGATGTTCTGCAGGGTGACGGTGCTGCAGTTGCGGTCCCCGAAAGCGAAGGCCAGCTTCCTCACCAGCGCGATCTTCTTGTGGATGTCGTTCACCACCGGCGCCGGGTCGCCCGCCAACGTGGCCTTGAAGCGCGCGGGCGCCTTGTCCCCCTGCGGGCGCCTGTGGACGTGGATCTCGAAGGCGTCGACAGCCGACAGGCCGCCCTTGTCGGTGGCGTGCAGGAAGTACTCGTGCTTGCCCACGTGGCCGCTGTCGGGCAGGCCGTACATGAGCTGGCTGTTGCTGTTGAACTGCACCCACGACTTCTCGCCCACCAGCTGCTGCTCCCGGAGCTTGAGGGTCAGCTTCAGCTTGTCCGTGGTGGTGTCCTCCTTGTCGTAGAAGGTGTCTGGCGGGATCTTCATCTCAAAGTAGGTGCCGACCCAGGCGTCCACCCTGTCGATGTGGTTCTTGAGCTCCGGGCGCTGGTTGGGCTCCCCTCCGCGGGGCACCCCGCTGGTGGTGGTGCGGATGCGTGTCGGCGGGGAGGCCGTTTCCAGTCTGGTGATGGGCGCTTTGGTGGTGACCCGGGGCACCGGTCGGGAGGTGCGTGGCTTCTTGGTCGGCCTTCGAGTCGTGGTGGTAGAGGAGTCAGTAGAAGGCGTGGCTGGTTTTGGCGTGGATACTCGTGGCTTCTTGGTGGTGGCTGTGGGAGGGGTGGCAACCGCCGTGGGCTCCACGTAGCCAGGAATGGTCATCGTTGGGCGGATCTGACCAGGAACTGTGGTGCCAGCTTCTGACACCCGAGTGGGCTGGATGGGGCCCAGGGTTGGGGTCTGAATAATGGCCCCGCGGGTGCGAATGGTGACTGTGGGCTTCCCAGGAACAGGGTCCCTGACCGGAGGAGCCATGGTCTCTGTGGGAGGAGCAATGGCTGGAGATGTGGGGGTGGGCACGATCCTGGATGGCGGCTCCTGGACGGCTGTGGTGGGGGGGCCGATGGCAGTGACAGGCGTGGGTGTGGCATGGATCTGCCGCCGGATGCGTTTGGGGAGAGGGGGCTTCTTGTTGGCGATGTGCCAACCCACGACGGGGTAGCCGAGCTGGGCGGACATGGCCCCCTCCCGGGCCGGCGCCTCCACGCCGCGAATGTCAGGCACGCTGTTCTGGTTCAGGGAGCAGCCCAGCCTCCAGGACAGCAGGGCCCCGTTCTCCACCACCTTCTTGGCGTTGCCTGGGCCGGCCATGAAGGCAGACATGTCGAACAGCCGGTTGTTCACCACGGGCACCAGCTTCATGCTGTGCGGCTCCACCCCCGAGAAGCTCCGCATGCTGCGCAGCAGGGCGACCCTTTGCTGCGGGCTCATCTTGGTGAGGTCGGCGTCCAGAATGACCGTCAGCACGGTCACGGGCTCGTCCGCAGCACAGGCAGAGGGTGCCAGCTCCCCGGGCTCGGGCGCCGCCCGCACTGCCTGCAGCTCGCTGTGGTCCTCCGGGTACACCTCGATGGAGAACACGCTGGAGGCCTGGGGGACGTGGCTCCCGTTGGGCCCCGGCCGTGCAGCACTCACCGCGATGTAATGCACCCCCTTATCGGTGTCGAGGGGGAGGCCCTCCAGGCTGCGGCTCTGCGGGTCCCAGTGCAGCCAGGGCGGCAAGGCCTCCTTCCCGGCAGCCGACACCTGGAAGAGACACCGGCATGAGGTGAGTGCTCTGTCGCTGCCTCACCTGGAAACCGTCACCATTACCAACTGGCCTCCCTGAACTGTGCGACAGGGGTGAGGTGTCGCTCAGAGTTCCTGCTGAGGGAACCACTCCCTCTCCGGCTCACTGGGCTGTCGGGAGAGACGGGGCTGCCGGGCGAGCTAGCTTGAAAGGTCAAGGCCACACGGTGGCGAGACAGCGGGGCTGGCACGCGAACAGGTCTCGTCCCAGAGAACGGAGGCACTGGGGCTCAAGCATGCTGTGGGGCCCCGCCAAGGTGGCTCAGTGGTTGAGCATCGACCTATGAACCAGGAAGTCATGGTTTGATTCTGGTCAAGGGCACATGCCCGGGTTGCGGGCTCAATCCCCAGTGTAGGTGTGCAGGAGGCAGCCAATCAGTAAGTCTCTCTCATCATGGATGTTTCTCTCTCTCTCTCCCTCCCTCTCCCTTCCTCTCTGAAATCAATAAAAATATATTAAGTAAAACAGAACACTGTGGGGCTTACAACAGCGACAGGCCGGCCGCCCCCTTGCCCTCTGCAGACACCACCTTCCACCATGGAAGGGGCGCCGCCACCTGATATTCCGCTAGTCCCCATCCTCTGCCAACGCACTAACCATCCGCTGCAAACACAGCCAGCATCAGAATTGGTAAATATCTGTAGAAGTCGCTATTTTCAGATCCATGAAAAACATTAAATATATTTCCTTTACAAGCTTTTTTAGATATAAAAAATATTTATTTCAAATGCTTTGGCTAAAAAACTTGTGCTTTCCTTTTTTTTTTACTTCTATTATGTTAAGTATGTAAACAGCCTCAATCACCTATAAACATATAAAGCAAAGTCTGAATGCTCATTTTGCAAAAAACATGAAGCAAAGATGTAAGGCCCAATGGAGCAGCTGGGGAACCGTGAGATGTTTCACAGGGCGGGCAGGACCTGGGGTCCTGAGAGGTGGCAGCAGGTGATCGGGGTGTGGACCTCGGCCTCTGCCCCCCAAGAATGTTTCCTAAGCCTCCGCCCCACAGCCACCACTGAGCGGAGAGTACACCTGGCAGAGGGGGGCTCGGGGGGAAGGGGGGCCTGGATGGCGCTCTGGGCGAAGTCAGGAAGGAAAAGCCACCTGTACAAAGACCAGGAGAGGCTCCAAAGGTGGGTGCCAACTGGCTGGCCAGACCCAAGGGACATTCCTGAGTGGCCAGGCAGCTAGGCCTGTGCCCGACCCTGACTTCCTCCAGCAGCAGATGAGCAAGCCGCCCAGTGCTTTCCCACGACTGCCCCGCTGCACAGGGCCCTTCAGAACAGAGAAGGGCCACCCCTCCAGCGTCCCATCTGCTGACCCAACAGCCACCAGGTGCTGTGGGCTTTCCTAGGAATAAACTCAGGCCACTCTCTGGCCTAGGCTCCCACACAGCCAAGTAACACTCTGCCATGTCGATGGCGTGTAACACAGTAACACACGTGAAAGAAAAGCCCAGGTTTCACCGAAGCGAGTTGAAATGCTCAGAGTCTAACTGGAAGACGCGAGAGCAGAACCAGTAGCTTTGTGTTGATCACTGAGACCAGTTCTTTCACTTGGGTCCGCCTCCAGCGCCACAGGCAGAGGGCAAGCCCTGTCAGAAGAACGGAGCCAAGACTCCAACCTGCGCCCCTGCCTGCCTTCGCCTCTGCAGATTCTGGCTCCTCGGGGGCCTAGAGCCTGGCCACAGGACAGGCCCTCGACCTGGGTCTGCAGCCTGAAGCAGACGGCTCCCAGGGCCTCGGGGTCGCCGAGACAGGAAGGAAAGGCCCTAAGTGAGCTCTAACCCCTGCACCGCAGAGCACCGTGGTTCTGGCAGGGCAGCCGGCAGCACTCTGCACGACACTGAGGTGCTTAATAGAAGGGCTTTGTCCCGCACTCATACCTCACAGCAGAGCTCAAAGCATCCAAGGGAATAAGGAGACGCAGGAGCAAAACACACCTGATTCCACAGGAACCAGCCAAGTCCAGGAGGAGCTGCACCCGCATTCCCAAGGCCACTGGGGAAAGCCCCTGAACGGAAGTCTGACCTGCCCAGGGGGCTGGCAGCAGCCACGGCACTGAGGGTTCCACCAGCGGCCCGTCCCCCAGGCGCTCCGTGGAGGCAACACCTGCTCACTTGACAAAGCAGGAGCCTCAGGCCATGGAGTCGGCATCCTCCCAGCTTTCAGAACTCGGCCACTTCCCTCTCGGGGCCCAAGGGGGAAGCAGGATGCGAGAGTTCCTGCTGAGAGACAGCCTCCGTGACAAGCCAGGACTCATCCTGTAACGATAGCCTCCCCGAGGGGAAGCCCCATCGGCAGGAGCCTGGGCTGAGGCCCAGGTCCAGGCAGGTTGAGGCCCGTTTTCTCATCTGTAAAGAGGGAGGCGATGCCATTCCGTCCATCACAGCACCAGGCACGTGCTGAATGCTCGGCGCTGCTTCCCCCCCACCCGGACACAGTGAAGCTGCGGCACGAACGGGTCAGGGCGTGCCCAGGCCCCCCTCCCCAGCCCCCTTCCTAACTGGCCTTGGACCCGGAACCTGAGGCCTTGTCTCCCGAGTCATCCCCAAAGCAGAAGCTCAAGGCACCCAGGGAACAAGACGGCAGGAGGGGAAGCCAGGTCTTCTCGGGGACAGGCCGGCTGGGCCCTCGGACCCGCTTCCCTGTCCGCAGCCCTGGATGGGAACCCTGGGGGCCCGGGCAGGGGAGGACGGGCTGTGGGGCCCCAACACCAGCACTCACTTCCTCCCCATCTCCGGCAGGTGCGCCGGGGCCGGCCGGCCTGCACCCAGGCTCGCACTATCTCTGGAGCCACACGGTTCCCACCCGCAACTACCTCCTGAGGCTGCTGGGCTGGGAGCGGCAGGGGAGAGGCCGAGTCAGCTCACGGGAGGCTCCGGCACCAGCACGTGAGGCTGGGGACAGGCTGGTCCCAGCCATGGACTCCCCAGGGCTTCCCGTCACTCAGTCCCGCCCCCACCCCCCACCCCCCCCACCCCCGGAGTGGCGGAGACAGGCCTGCTGACCTTACAACGCAGCGCCTCGGAAGGAGCCTTCGGGCGGCAGTGGGAACACAACACCTGCAGGAGGCAGAATCCGCAGGGCGAAGCCCACCTGCGACTATCCCGGGCCAGAAAGAGCCAGAAATCTTTGCCGTTTCAGCAGCCAGCCCTCGGCGCGGACATGCTTCTGAGGCGGAAGGCCAGCCCGGCACAGAGGAAAATAATAAGACCTCGAACCACACATGCCCAGTGTCAGAAACCTTGATCCATGAAGTACATCCGAAAACCCTGAGAACCAAAACCACGAAGCCTGGGCAGGCCCAGGAGTAAAGGCTGCCCCCAATGAACCCGAGCGCGGCCTGGGGGACTGCCCGGGGAAGGCGTGGGTCTCCCCTCAGTGTGGACTAGCAGACAGTAACAGACCCCTGCTCGTCCCGGGACGGTCTCTCCCACAGTCCACCCTCTACCCCGGGCTGAGGCAGAGGCGGCACCCGTGCTAACACCAGGCGGCACGAGCGTCCCCCCTCAGGGCCCTTCCCCACCGGAGAAGAGCCAACGGCGGAGGAGCTCCCATTCCTTCGTCCTCCGTCAGCAAAGGCCTCCATGCACAGGTGCCAGCCGGTCAGGCACAACGTGAAGACCAGCTGAAACCGGACTCGCCCTGGGGCCGAATTAATTCTATGACCTTTGGCTTCTGGAACCAAGAAACCCCGTTTCACCACCCAGACCCCACACCTGGGTGTCTGACCCAGGCAGGAGTTGTAGGACTTGGACGTGGCCAGAGAAGACTCCAGTGAGATGGGTGGACACGCCACACCATGTCACCGTGAGCTGACGATGCCAGCAAAGGGGCAATGAAGTATCACCAACGGCGCTTGGTGAGCATCTTCTCACGCTGCCAACCTTTTGGAGGGTTCCTTTGGGCCTTAGTCGTGACCCTTCCAACTAACCCTCAAGATAGGACCGTCAGGGGTCAGCTGAGCCTTTCCCTGAACCCCCCACAGGTGTACTGGAGGGTCTTCTCAGTGGCCCACTCCAAAGTGGCCCCGCCTGCGTCCTGTAACCCCCTGCCAGGGCCTCTAGCAGCCTGCCCTGGCAAGACCCGACCTTCCTGAGCCCGGCCCCTGCTCCTGGCCCCTCGCCACGCGGCAGAGCTGGGCAGCTGCAGCTGTCTGCCCGGCCCCACAGGCACCGTCCTGGAGGCTCTCCGACTTGGTGGTCAGGGCCCACTGTGGCCTCCTCTGCTCAGGGAGGCCCCCCTGTGCTCACAGCCAGGGGGATCCCGGTTTGTGTCATGGACCATGACAATGAGACTATTTTGCCCTGCGGCCAACATCAACCTCCGCGAAGGACACACATGGGCAGCCTCGTGGCCGGCCCGGGGGTGGCCCGCCCGGGTTGCAGGGGGGGGGGGGGGGCAGTCAACAGGAAGAGCCTCTGGCTTGAGGTCAAAGGTGAAGACATTCTCCCCACAGAAGGTGAAGAGCCATGGTGGGAGGGGTGCAAGTAACGGAGAGCCACACCCACGAAGGACCATGGATCCCTGCTAGACATGCAGACCTCACACCAGCACGCGGCTCCTTCCACCATGGCCACGGCCATAGGACCCACTGTGAACACACCTGTCCAGCCCCGTCAGTGCCTTTCTGGTCTGATTATGAAGCGTTTACCTAACGGTACCTGCTCTCACCTAAAAACAAAAATTAACCTTATTCCCCAAAAGTGAGGGACAGCTGAGCGTAGTGACAGCCGCCAATGACCTCTCAGAGTCGGTCCTCTGTGCCAAGCCCTGCCAGCATCTATTTTTACTGTCATGTCCTTCCAGTCCTTGTCAGTATTTATTTCAAAACACAGAAGCTATATTCTCCTAAGTATCTGAGTTGACGCGTCCAGGCAAATGCTATTCTGACAACCCACCCGGGGCTGCCGGCCCTCCACCGCCTCTCCGGTGTGGCGCTCACAAGGGCCCATTCAGAGCCGGCAACACCCACTCGCGGCAGGAAGAGACCGCAGTTCATCTCACGCAGGCGGGTGCCACAAAGCCCTCAAGCATCCGAAGAAACGCTCCTTTCATGAGCTCCCCTTCCCGGCCAAAGAGAGTGGCCATTGTTCTCCAGGAACAATTGGGGGCCGTGCCAGCGCTGAGAGCATGGCCCCAGGAAGGGCTGCTCCCAGGCTGCCGGCATCTTGGGCTGAAGGATGAAGGAAAGTCCACATTGTCTCCGGGCCAGGAGGCTGAGGGGCAACAGGGGTGAAAGCCATCCGGTGGCACCACTAACAGGAGGCATCTGAGGGGCCTCGAGGGGGCAGCCCGGTCCCTTCACGAGAGGCCCCCCTACCCCCGCCAGAGGAAGGGCTGGGGCGTCTCCTCACCCTCCGCAGCCAGGGAGCCCCACTCCCTCTGTCAGAGGAAGGCGCCCTCCCGAGGGAGCCAGCGGCAGGCGGGTAAGGGGCACTGTGGTCCGCCCAGCAGGGCAAGCTGGAGTCGGGGGCCTGGCCCCGGAGACCCTGGGAGGAGGGAGGGTGCCCTCGGGTCCAAGGCAGCTGTGAGAGCCAAGAACAGCCGTGACCGGGCTGAGCTCTGTACACGGCACCATCTGGCCCACAGGAGCCCGCGCCAGGACCAGCTGCTGCGGAGTCCTGAGGCCGCAGGGGGGAGAGAGGCTCGGGCACAGGTCTCCCAGGGAAGGTCAGGCGGGGCACCAGGGCCGGGAGTGGCTGCGGCCTTCTTGCATCATCGAGTCCATGGGGGCTACTGGGAAGTAAGCCGCGACAGATCTGGGACTACCTAGAAAGCAGCAACG
>NW_005872047.1:86364-89194 GCF_000147115.1 Myotis lucifugus
ATGCCCTGAGTTGCTCCAACCTCCTGAAACAGCATACCCACGGCCCACACAGCTCACAAAGGCTCGGCAGACGGCCTGCACGCACTAGCATGAGACCTACCTTCTATCCTTGCAGTGCCGTGACTCAGTGTGCTGCAAACACTGCCTTCTCCCATCACAACCCCAGGCACAGCCCCTGACCCGTCAGCGAGGGTGAGCATCCCACTGGCTAAGCTCAGCACATCTCGGGCGGATGCTCTGCCCATGAGTCCTCACGAAGCAGCCAGCCATGTCCAAATCGGCCAGAAGACCTGCTCTCCCAGGAACCCACGGGAGGCTTAGTCTCGTCGCCCCCACATGGGCTGGCATTCTCCCTGCACACGGCCAGGCAGGCTCTGACAATCCAAGCAGGTTTGCAGGCCCTGCAGGGGCCTCACTCCTCTGCCAGCCCATTCGCATTTGAGGGCCTACTGTGTGACAGAAAGAATCCCAAGTACAGAAATGTGCTAAGAAGGTAGCAGAGGGTTCTGTGGGACAGCGCCTTTCATGGGGTGGAGGGAAAGGACTCAGGTTGGTGCAGGTGACGCCGACAGAAGAAAGCCAGAGGCCTGGGGGAGCCCGAGCGTGGCAGGTGCGGCAGGAGGGCGACTGTGGCTGGGGCAGGTATACAAAGGGACAGGGGCTCGCTCCCAAGTGCAGCTCCTGATGGGGAGAAGGGGCTGTGAGCCGATTAAGCTTTACAAAGATCAAGCTGTCTCTTGCCTCAGAATGGAGAACACTAGGAGTCAAGAACAGAGGCGGGGCCCCTAGCCGGTTTGGCTCAGTGGATAGAGTGTCAGCCTGAGGACTGCAGGGTCCTGGGTTCAATTCCAGTCAGGGGCACATGCCCGGGTTACAAGCTCAATCCCCAATGGGGGCGTGCAGGAGGCAGCTGATCGACGATTCTCTCTCATCATTGATGTTTCTCTTTCTCTCTCTCTCTCTCTCTCCCGCTCCCTCTCCCTTCCTCTCTGAAATCAATAAAAATATATTTTAAGAAAAGAGAAAGTTATATTATACTCTCAGAAAATGCTCAACAATCCAGGGAGAACAACTCAAGCTACAGTGAATGAAAAGAGGTTAAAACATATCCAGTGTGCTCCCAGGCCTAACGCGTCTGGTGCGCATGTGACAGGCCGTCTCTCGATGAAGACAGAAAATGATGGAGGAGTTTGCTGAGTGGGAGGAACCACAAAAGATTTCCTTTTTCCCTTTTCTACAACGTATATTTATGCCCCATTATTATAATGAGGGAAACAACTCCTTTAACAGAAAGACTTCAATCCTGTTTTAGGGAAACCCAAGCGCCAGGGAGGACGGCATCTGCTCCGACTCCCCACCCGCTCTCCCGGGCGGCGAGGCTGTCGGGAGGAAGAGCCACACGTCTTCATGTTTCTCTACAGGCTCATCAGCTACTAAGTGGTCTGCTTTACAGATAAATATGCTCAGATAAAATCCTGTTTTCCAGTAAAACCTCTTTCCTCCTCCTGAGAGTAAGCCTGTTAAGCGTCTCTGCCAGATGCAGCAAATGCCTGGCGCACTGCAGCACTGCCAGGCACCTGTGGTCAAACGAACCCACGTAAGACATTCCACAGCCACTGGAAGGAGGGCAACCAGGGCGGGTGGACACCCACATCAAATCTGCAGTTGCGCAAGGAATGTACCCCCAAACCGTCATTCTTCACCGAACGGTCAGACTCCCATAGGCTTGCTGGGGGTTATGAAGAGTGTATGGGAGCCCACAAACTAGAAAGAGCTTGTGAAGTGAGCAGCATCTTCAGAAGCGTGACCACCTCTGCGACCAAGGCCACCCTGCCAACAAGCCGCGACCTGCAGAGAAGGGGGCCAACAGGGAAAAGGAAGAGAGCACAGGCGGGTGGGTGAGGGTGGGTGAGGGTGGGCCGCCCAGGCTCAGGGGAAGTGGCATCATCATCCCTCTTGTGTCTGGGGGCGTGGGACCTTGTAATTTCCTCTGAATCCTGAGAGATCTGGCCCCTGAAGAAAAAGCGTGCTGACCTCTGCTCTAGAGATGCTCACAGTTTGAGAGGGACACCCACGACGCTTGGGGCATGGAGAGGGGCACAGAATTTGTGGCCGTTTCTAACCTAGATGCCTGGGCTGGGGGCAGAGAGGGGCAAGCTGTGGGTGAGGACCGACGAGACTGCTCTGCCCAGTGGCGGACAAGGCAGTGTTGCCGTGCAGTCTCCACGCCCAGGCCTGAGGAGACTGGCACCGCCCACGTCCTGCTTCTTGAACCACCTCATCCAGGAGCCCAGCTACTGTGCCGTGAGGAAATCCAAGCAGCCGTGGACAGGTTTGCACGGGAAGGAACCTAGAACCCTGACCAGCAGCCCCAGCTACGCTCCCTGCCGACAGGGAGCTTGCATTTCTATTGACTGAATTAGAGCAAATCATGCATGAGCCATCCCGGAAGCGGGGCCTCCAGCCCCGAGGAGCCACTCCATCTGGGCCATGGGAGCAGAGGTAAGATTCCCAGATGAGCTCTGAATCCCTCAATTCCTGGCCACAAACATGGGAGCAAAACAAATGGGTTGTTTTAAACTACTAACCTTCGGTGGTTTGAACACACCAACAGGTAGTCAGAACACTATGTGTATGTACAAGTCTAAATGCAATACAGATATAAAACTACCTTGACCAAGTATAGATTTTTTTTTTAATTGGCTAGCATTTTTAAAATATTTTATTGATTTCAGAGAGGAAGGGAAAGGGAGAGAGAGATAGAAACATCAATGATGAGAGAGAATCATAGATCAGCTGCCTCCTGCATGTTGCCTACTGGGGATGGAGT
>NW_005872047.1:90945-92803 GCF_000147115.1 Myotis lucifugus
AGGGCCACGCAGAGCAGGAGGAGAAAGGTCCGCCCCCCGACGGGGGAGCAGCAGCAAAAGGCCCACAGACATCCTCCTCCAGGCGAGTCTGCTCGAGCCGGTCTCACGATGAAAGGAAGTCAGTGACGTGGCCCCCGAGCCGGGTCCTCACCCCCTGCACGCCTGCTCCATCCCAGAGCACTCAGCCTGGAAAAGAAGAAGAGCGTCTCAGACTTCCGCGATCCCCATGGCTTCAAAGTTGTACACAGGCAGTTACTACCCCGTAACTGTTGTACCAGAAACATCGATCCTGAGCGGGATCCAGTCTCACCCTGCGCTGTCCAGCACGGGCCACCAGCCGCAGGTGGCGGCTGAGCACTGGAAATGTGGCTTGCCCGGTAAATGTTAAGTGCACACTGAATTTTTAAAAGTTCACATAAAAAAGAAATGTACAGCCCTGGCTGGTTTTGCTTAGTGGATAGAGCGTCGGCCTGCAGACTGAAGGGTCCCGGGTTCGATTTCAGCCAAGAGCACATGCCCAGGTTGCGAGCTCGATCCCCAGTGTGGGGCATGCAGGAGGCAGCCGATCAATGATTCCCTCTCATCATTGATGTTTCTATCTTTCTCTCCCTCTCCCTTCCTCTCTGAAATCAATAAAAATAATAATAAACAAATTTTTAAAAATGTAAAATATCTCATTAATACTTTTAAAATATTCATTACATATTGAAACAATATTTTGGAGATAAATATATCAAGTAATAAATATTAATAAACTAGAGGCTCGGTGCATGAATTCGTGCACCAGTGGGGTCCCTCGGCCTGGCCTGCACCCTCTCGCAATCCAGGACCCCTCAGGGGATGTCGGATAGCCAGTTTCGGCCCGATCCCCACAGGACCAATCCAGGCAGGAGGGAGCCCGATCCTGTGCATTGAGCGTCTGTCCCCTGGGGGTCAGTGTGCATCATAGTGACCGGTTGACTAGTTGTTGGTCGCTTAGGCTTTTATATATATAGGTGGTAATAATTAAAAAAAACATATTACATTAAATATATTATTAAAGCCCTGACCGGTTTGGCTCAGTGGATAGAGTGTCAGCCTGCAGACTGAAGGGTCCCAGGTTCGATTCCAGTCAAGGGCATGTACCCTGGTTACGGGCACATCCCCAGTGGGGAGTGTGCAGGAGGCAGCTGATCGATGTTTCTAGCTCTCTATCCCTCTTCCTTCCTCTCTGTAAAAAAGCAATAAAATATATTTAAAAAAATATATATATATATATATTTATATATATTTATATATATATATAAATATATATATATATATATAATTAAAGTTAAATCCACTTCTTATGTTTATTTGTGTTTTGGGCCTATGTGGCCCAGGTTCCATTTCTGTTGGGCAGTGCTGCTCTGGACCTAACTTCCACGGGACAGGAAACACAGGAGTCACGAAGACACAATCAGGCAAACCCAGGATGTGGGACCTTCTACAGGACAACTGGCTTGGCTGGTCCGAATGCCGACCCCTACACACCAGGGGACTGTTCTCGATTTAGAGTCCGCAGCCAGGTGCAGGGCACGCATCTTGACTAGATCCTGGATTTACTTCAAAAACAAAAAAACACACAAGCCTAGCTCACAATGGGTAACTGGGGAACTCTGCGTGTGGGTTGGAGAGAAGTACTGTTAATTCTCCTGGGTGAGGTGATGGTGGTGTGTGCCTATAAGAGATGGTCCTCGACTTCAAAGTACTTAGGAATAAAATATCCAAAACCTCCGTAACTCACTTTGAAATGGCCCAAAGGGGAAAAAAATGCTTGTGTGTATAGGGATAAAGCAATGTAGTAAATATAGCAATTGTTAAGTCTTAAAAATAGTTT
>NW_005872047.1:92903-95545 GCF_000147115.1 Myotis lucifugus
CAGCCATCAGGAACGAGTTCCCCTTCTAGAAAAGGATTACGCCCTGCCCTGAGCCAAGCTGTCAAGGGACCACGGGACATATTTTTTGACCTGGGTAATGCAAAGTAAATAAAGTTGCTAAAGAAAACAAGGCCACTGAAATAGGCAGTTTACTCTAAAGTTAATGCAAATCCAAGCCAATTCCAGGATTTTTTTTGCTATTGATTTTGTTATTCTGATTATTCTGTTTTTGAACTAAAATTCATGAAACAGCCAAAGCCCAAGAAAGTAAAACGATTTTGGAGGTTGCGCATCCTATCATAACAAAGACTTATCCTAAAGCTACTGTACTTAAGGCAGTGGCTCACGGAGAGTATCCAGTTGGCTGCGAACCCAGAGAGAGTGCCCCAAACCAGATGCTCCTCCCTCACTTTTCCATCACAAACATGATAAATCCCAGGGGGATGAGATACACAAAAGTAAAAAGCAGAATTTAAAAAAATTTTAGGCCCAGCCAGTGTGGCTCAGTGGCTGAGCATCAACCTATGAACCAGAAGGTCACAGTTCGATTCTCGGTCAGGGCACATGTCCAAGTTGCAGGCTCGATACCCAGTAGGGGGCATACAGGAGGCAGCCGATCAATTATTCTCTCTCATCATTGATGTTTCTCTCTCCCTCTCCCTTCCTCTTGGAAGTCAATATTCTTTTAAGTTTTTTAAAAATATAGCTGAATGTCAGGATAAGGAAGGATTTCATTTAAAAAGACATCAGAAACACAAGTCAGCCTGTGGAATGAAGGGTCCCGGGTTCGATTCCGGTCAAGGTAATGTACCTTGGTTGCAGGCACATCCCCAGTAGGGGGCATGCAGGAGGCAGCTGATCAATGTTTCTCTCTCATCGATGTTTCTAACTCTCTATCCCTCTCCCTTCCTCTCTGTAAAAATATCAATAAAATATATTTTAAAAATAAATAAAAAAAGAAGTCAAGAAGGCAGGGCAGTGAGGGAGCCAGGACTGAGGCAGCAATGGTGGGTTCCCTGGGCTTCCCTGTTGACTCATATGTCCCAGAACCAGAGCTGAAGATGCTGACAACCCAGAAATGCCAACGGATGAGACAAGAAAGGTCCCAACCAAAGCCTGCTCTCTAGCTAAAAGCAGGAGGGGCAGCCTAGCAAGACAGAAAACGTTTGGACAATAGCAGCTCTCTTCTAGCCAGACACCACGGGAGGCAACTGGGCTCCACTCCCACCCTCCAGCAAAGGCCAAGTGGGGAACCTAGACTTCCACCCTCAGGAGGCTGCGACAAGGCGCCCGAAGACCCCACTGAGGCCACCTCGGACCCCCATCCCCACTGGCCAGCAACAGTGCGCTGCCCTCGCCCTCCTCCTGCCCGAGCCCCGCAGGTAAAGCAGGTTTCAGAGCAAAGAAAATTACCAGAGATAGAGAAGGGCATCATATGACAAAAGGGTCACCCACCAAGAAGACTAACCCTAGATGTACATGCACCAAACAACAGAGCTATAAGCTATGTAAAGTAAAAACCGATAGAACTGAAAGAAAAAGATTGAAAATCCACAATCCTAATTGGAAACTTCAATACCATCCTCAACAACTGACAGAACCAGAAAGAAAATCAGCAAGGAAACAAGAGAACTAAAAGCACCACCGATCAGCATCTCCTCGCTCTCCACCTGACAGCAGGTCACATTTTCAAGTGTCCGTGGAACACGGACCCAGACAGACCACAGCTAGAGCCACGAACAAACCTCGACCAATTTAAAGACATGAGATAATACTGAATGTGTTCTCCAACCACAGGAATCAATCAGAAATCACCGACTAAAGGAAAACAGGAAACTCTCCAAGCACTTGAAAACCATACAACATACTTGTAAGTAATCCTGGGTCAGAGAGGAAGTTCAAGGGAAATGGAAAACTGCACTACACTGAAGAAAGACAAAAACAGGTTTGTTTCAGAACTAAAGCAGTGCTTAGAGGTGAACTGATAGCGCCGAGTCCAGCAGGGAAAAAAGAAAAGTCTCCAACCAGCCATCTACGCTCCCCCCTTAGGCATCCAAGAGAAAAATAAAGCCCTGGCAGGTGCGGCCGCTGGAGCCTGGTCCTACCTGCGGGTGGGTCCAGTCCCGGCACACCCCTAGGCTGCGGCTAATACCCGGTCAGGGCGCACGTGGGAGGCAACAGATAGGTGTATGCTTCTCTCTATCTCCCTCCCTCACTCAATCTCCCTCCCCCTCCCTCTCTCTAAGATCAATTTTTATAAATGTTTGTATTGATTTTAGAGAGAAAGGGAGGGATAGAGAGAAACACTGATGTTAGAGAGACACATCGTTTGGTTGCCTCCTACACACACCCTGGTCAGGGCGGGGACCAAACCTGCAATCGGCATCTGTGCCCTTGGCCAGGACTTGAACCCACAACCCTTCGGTTCATGGGCCAACGCTTTACCATTGTGCCATACCAACCAGGGCTGATTTAATTTTTATAATATTCTTAAAGTGACCAAATTATAGAACTAGAGAATAAATTAGTAGTTGCCAGGGTTAGAGAGGGAATCCGTCCAAAGGGAAGCCGTGAGCTGTAGCAGGGCAGTGAGCAGCCTGTGCTGATGCGAATGTTGTTGTTGGACTGTCAGTGTCGATGCC
>NW_005872047.1:95756-99076 GCF_000147115.1 Myotis lucifugus
CACCACAGAGACAGTAAAGAGGACCAACCACAGCCTGGGAGAGAGCTGTGTCGATACACATAATGGCGAAGGTTTTTCTTCTCTTTCCTGCATTTCTTTTTATATCCCCCCGTTTAACTGCCTGTGCGTTTTATCCCTTTTATAGCTTATTGTATTGTATAATTTTTAAAATGTTCTAGGTCTGTTTTAAGCTGTCTGAAATTGTAACTGTAGAGTTTTCTTTCCTGTTGCATAGTTTTCCTTTAACGGCCTTTTCCTTTCTCAGACTTTAAACTCTCATTTGTAAGTGGCTCAGCTCAACCAGCACCGGCAAGACTGGTTGGCAGGGTGGTGCACTGCGGCCTCACCGATGCATCACAGGCAGGCACACCCTCAGGAATGAATGGGGAGGAGACAGGACTTTTTTTTTTAAGCTTCTTCCTGTCTTTACTCTCTAGTTTACTTACTTACTTTTCTACTGATTAGATCCCATTGGTCTTTTACTTTTTCATTGATTTTCCATTTTAAAATTCTCAGCTCATTTGAAAACAGTAACAGTGTGAGCCACACCCTGTCACCAAAACATAAGCTCAGTCTGCTATCTGCGGACACATGACGACACAGGGTATCTGTTTCATGACTCAGTGCTCTGCATTTAGCAGGCGGGCGATGTCCCAGGCACAGCTCCAACCGCTCTGTGGGTTTTCCATGCTTGGGGAGAAAAGATCTTTATGCAACTTGGCAAAAAGCAGCCTGTGTCTCTGATGGGCGCTCTATGAGCAGGGCTCACGTCTCCCGGGGCCAGGAGCTTGGCAGGCTGCACCCACAGCCCCTGTGAGGACGTCCCTCTGGAGGGCTGGACGTGCCCAGACTTGGTCACTCGGAGGACGAGGCCCAGAGAGGTAACGCTCGACCACGGAGCCCGCGGGCAGGACCTGGCGGAGAAGATGCTGGGGGACCAGAGAAGACTGGCCACGGTCAGCCTGTCTCCCCGACACACCCCTCACTGGCAGCCCTGGCTGGAGCGCTGGGCACACCCTCCAGGGCGCCTCTGCAGTGCGAGGAAGTGCCCGGGCAGCCCGGCGGTCTCAGCGGCACTCACCACGCCCGCTGAGGGGGAGCTGCCAGGCTCTCTACCCAGAAGTGGGTGGTGGGATGAGCGATCACTTCTCTGTGCCAGTACCCAGCGCAGTGCCCGGCTCCATTGAACCCAATGCTGTGACGGGGACCCCTCCCGAGCCTGGGGGAGGCGCCGGCGCTCTGAGCACGCTCTGAGCATGGCACACGGAGTGGAAAATGGGCTCAGCCGCCGGGAAGCAATGCCGCCCCTTGTCCCCGACAGCCCAGCCCAGGGTCAGAGCCCGCCAAGCCCGGACACATCCCGGCCCTGGGGGTCACTGCTGTCCTAGGGGACACTCGGCTGCCCCCCTCCTTTTTCTCTCGGCAAAAACCTGCACACCGGCCCCAGGTATCCTACATATCCGTCCCACCCCGTCCAGGCGTGCACCCAGCGCGAGCAGCACCCCCCAGGCAGCACCTCCACAGAGCACTGGCCTGGGGAGAGGAAGGTGCTCCTGGGGGGCTTCCCAGCGAAGAGCACTCTGCCCGGGGAGACGCCCGGGGAGCCCAGACCTGAGGCTCACTGCAGGGAGCGCCCTCACCAGAGAGGAGCCAGAGCTAGTTGGGGGGGGGGGGGGCATCCCCTGCACCTGCCATGGCCATGCCTCCTCTCTCCACCGCTGGGGACTCGTGGGGGACGGGCAGAAGTGAAAAACCCCGTTTCCCGCAGTGGCTAAGAGGTGATGTCCTTTGTCACCCAAAACAGAGACTGGGTCCTGGAGGCGGGAGCTGAAGTCACTAGGCCGTCGGCAAGGACACAGCTGCAGAACCAAAGCCTTCAGAGTGACGGCGCCCCAGGCATCCGAGCAGGCAGCGTGCAGCAGGACAGCACCCTTGTCACCAACCCGAACCCCTCGCTATGTGAGTGCAGCACGGCCCCCACGAGGGGGCACAGACCTTGCTTGCAGCCCGGCTCTGTGCAGACGGCTTTGGGCCCCGGGGAACTACAAGGAGTCTGGGCATCCCACCCCGGAGAGCAGCAGCTCTGCGGTGGCCGGCTGCCTCCAGAGCGAACGGCGCCGTCCAGGAAGCAGGCCACCAATTAGTGCTTTTCCACTCAACACGTTCAAGGAGCAAATGCATCCGGCACCAACTCAGTTCAGAGTAAACACTGTCCTCAGACGCAGAAACCCACGGAGAAAGCCCTAACCGCTCCCTGCTGGTTTCACTTTCCAAGAAAGAAGAAGTGAGATTCAACCCCTGGTTGGCTCGCCCCCCACTCCCAGGACCACCCTCTTCAATGGCTGTTCCCTAAAGGAGCACTTCAACTGTCAAGCTGCTACCATTTGTCATGGTAACTCAAACATTTAAGGTAAATGGGACTTCCTTTTTAAAGCCAAACTAAAATAATAAAATTTCATGTCCCTGTTTTAAATGGTCTGGGGAAAGTCAAAAGCAAAAACTTAACTGAAACAACCACTTTAGGTTGCATCTAGCAAAAGGCTTCTGTGCAGATACCCGGAAGTTAAAGGTTCAATGTCAGTCTAACATGAATACAGAAATTCTGGGGGTTAAGCAGCTTGAAACCGCTCAATCTGCTGGCCAGCAGGATGCACTCCACACGATGGGAGCAGTACTGTGAAGTCACTGTTTATTTGGGCCCCAAAAGCTACAAGGACAGGCAGCCTCCGCGCTCCTTGGCCTCAGAGGCGGAAGGTGTTGAGCCCAGTCGCTGGCGAAGACTCAAGGTGTCACCCCGTCACTCGCAGCTCAGGAGCTTCCCTGACACGCGGTCTGGGCACATCAGCAGAGCCCCGCCAAGACAGCACCAGGGAGCCGAGCCGCCACCAGGGAGGCCAGGTCACAGGCAGCACGAGATCCCAGAGCCACGGTGCGGGGAGGAAAGCCCACCCTGAGGAGGCGCGCACAGCGGCCCATCGAGCAGACGCTGCTCGGACACTTTCCCTGCCTGGCGACTCGGCCACTTCGCACTCATCACAGGCACCCAGAGCAGAGGTCCCGGAAGGGCAGTGGTTTCTGCTGATGGTGGTTTGGTTTTTTTCAACAAAGGCAGGAAGGAAGCAAAGGTTTAATACCTGGGCACAAACTCACTCAGGGCAACGCGCCCTGGAGGGAGGGGAGAAGACAAGGCTCAAAACGCAGGGCTGAGCGCCGTCCCCACTGACGGGGCTGGGCCCCGGGGTCTGCAACATCCTGTGTGTGCCGCTCACGGAGACACAGCTCCTCAGCACGCCACCGGGCTCCGTGACTGCTGTTAAACA
>NW_005872047.1:99633-109094 GCF_000147115.1 Myotis lucifugus
TTTGAGAGAGACATGGAAGCGGGTTTGACTCTGAATGGGCAGAAGTGGGTGAGGTCTGTGTCTGGTCACACACTGGGGAAGCTCTGGTCGTATTACTGTAGCAATGACTGGATGTATCGAGGGTCTGACTGAGGGAGGGAGGGAGACATTACTCAGAGTCACACCAATTAGAAAAAACACCTGAGTCTTAGGTCCAGTCTTCTCATCGACGCCCAGGCAGGGCACTGAGGACAGAAAAGGGCAGACTGAGCCCAGGCCAAGGCCCAGGTCTCACTGCCCACCTGGCTGCCGGAGCTGGGCCGGGAGGGGGCGTGAGGGTGGAGGAAGGAGCACGTGCAAGAGGTGGGCGGCAGACTCAGCAGATCCAAGTGGGAATGAATTGGCAAGTCTGCGCACCCATGTGGCACCAAGGACCCAATTAAAGCAAATTACAACTACCTCGAGGCGGCCCCAGTGACTAACACTTCAGAGCACATCTACCCACTCTACCCGTGCTAGGTGTGACACCTGGCCTGCAATGCACACGCGATTTCATACGCGATTCCATGCACGACTAAATCGTAAAACACACAAGTCATGAACTCAGTCATTCTGTGTTATAAACAGGCATTCGTTCTCCAAGTAGGTGCTCACAGGAAACTACAAGTTGCCTTCTGACTCCCCAAACTTCCTGGCTACCCAGCCACCTCCCCCTCTCAGTACAAGGGAGAATGGGCCACACTGTGAGGGCAGGGTGGTCAGTGTCTGTCCTGAGGGAAGGAGGGGGAGAGGGAGGGGAGGGGTCTGGGTCCGACATCTCAGGCAGCACCTGCTCTGCTGCTCTCTCCCCCGTCGGTGCCTAGCGCCGAGCAAAGTGCAGGGAAAGGAAGATCCCCACTGAGTCCAAGAGCTGTTCACCAGGCACAAAAGCAGTCGCACCTGACGTCACACTGAAGTGAAAAGCTCAGCTTTCTGACATCTTTCATTCTACTACAAAACATTCGGAACAAGCGCTGTAGCTCAAAACTAATATGCTAACCTGACTTCAATGAATTAAGTTTAGACAAAGTGTGCCGACTGCTGGCCTTCCTGACCTAATTGGCCAATCAGACTCCAGAACTGGGGAGAGGAAATGGCGGGGAGCAGCCCCCCAGCTCCCTCGGCAGGTCCAGGTACTGCAGCCCGGGCCCAGCCAGCAGCCCCCCATGCAGCCTCGGAGCCAAACGGGGGGTCCACCTGGGGACTGCGAGTTCCTGCGCCTTCACGGTAAAGCGCTGAGTGTTTTTTTAGGCAAAAACTTCAACCGTCAGTGTTTAAAGTTGTGACCAGATCTTGGCCACATTCCTGTTTGGAGCCACATTCTTCAGATTCAACCACCAAGAACATTTCAACCATCCTAGAAATTTACAGAGCAACAAGCCTTGTTTTAAAAGGACAAGACACAACTAGCATTCACTCCCTTTGCTCAGACTTTTCTGTGAGCAGAATTCCTTCCCTCCCACAGAGGACTCTGTCTAATTGGCCCTTCTACTTACCTGGCTGTGCCACAGCTACAAAACCCAAACCAGCACAACCTCCCGGGAGGTTTCAGAGGTGTGCTTCCCAGGCTGGGCAGCCTGGCCGGGAGCTCAGCTGGTTAGAGCATCATCCTGACACGCCAAGGTTGCAGGTTCGATCCCCGGGCAGGGCACATACAAGAATCAACCAATGAATGCATAAGGAAGTGGAACAAGAAATTGATGTTTCTCTCTCTTTCTCTCTCCAATAATTTTTTTTTTTTAAATCCAAAGTCTAAAGCAAAACAGCCAGAAGATGGCCTTGCTGACTTTGGAGCCAGGGCCACCCTACCAGGCGAGAAAGCAGTGGGCAAGGCCAATGGGGAGCCGGCAGACAGGCCCGCCGTGCCCGCCTCAGGCTTGTTCCCAGGGAACGGGCGAAGGCAAAGCTCCAGGCCAGATCCTGTCAACCCCGCATCCTGGCCCTCCCAGCAGGACGCCGCTGCTCAGCACAGCACAGATTCAGAGAATCGTGTCCAGTCCAGGAACCTCTACACCAAGGAAGACAGAGAAAGCCATTACTCCCAAGTGCTTTCCTCCTGCTCACGCTCCCCGGGTCCCCGCCGTCCGCTGTCCACCAGGGACTCTACTGCAGGGTTGACGACTGAAGACGACCTTGGAGGCCCCTGGCCTCGCCTCCCACGGCCTCTCCCTCCCCTCTCTGCGGGCTTGGATCGCTCCCTTAGCACAAAGGGGAAAGTGGTTTCCATTCAGGAGAAATGGCTTGGAAATTCAGTCCTGCGTTTTAGAATCCAAGGCTTAAATAGTAAAAGCCGAAAGGGATACGGAAAGGACAAATGCAAAGATCTTTCCTCTTAATAAAAGGTACAGCTGTGCTTTCCATCTTCCCAACATTGGGGAGAAAGCAACTATGAAGTACTTTCCGGTGGCGGCAGCACCTCCTGGTGCCGGGGAGGCACCGTTTCCTTCACCAAACAGAGCCGGTGTCTGATTGCCTAGCCGGGCCCCTGGTGGCACAGACGGGCTCCCACCGCCCGGCGGGCAGATCCCACCAGCCCACAGCTGAGCCTTCAGATGCTTTACCTTCATTTCCCACGAATCTCCCACTGGCTGCTAACACATCGCATTGCCTTTCACGGCCTTTATGTAAACCGTCTGTGCTGGGAGGTAACTACTTCAAGGACCTCATTTGTACATGAAAAATCTATCTTATGTTTTCTCATGGTAGAAAGTTGGCCAATGAATCTTAAAAGTTCTGTGGGCTTTAGACCAAATCAAGAGTCAGGAACCTCCACTCTGCATTGATCTCACACGGAGATAGAGAGAGGACCCTGTGAGGAACCTGGGGGTGGCCACCGCCGGCTTCCCAGGCTTCCCGGTCGGTCAGAGGCAAGAACACGAAGGCAGACAAGTCCAGGCAAAGAGACGGAGTGAACAACGCAGACGGAGCTGCGATTCTACCGTCTTAGACTAAGCTGCCGGGCCGAGCTCGGCGGTAACACAGGATTTGGCCTCGGTCCTACACCTGTCCCTCCACCTAGTTATCCCCCGGTAAGATTTCTGTGTGGGGAAGTGGGAGATGCAGAGACAAGACAATCAGGGCAGCAGCCAACAGGGACTGGGACCCTTACCAAGTAGTTCATCCTCGGGCAACAGGACGGGCTGGGCTTGAAGCATTTCCGACCTGGTTGAAAACAATGGTCGCAAAAGCAGTCGTCCTGACTCACTGTCTGTGGATCCCCCTGTCGGATCCCTTCCGGGGTCCCACCCACCACCGGGCCTCAGAACCGGAGGGAGCGGAGGGAGCCAGGGCTCTGGAGGTGCTTCTCATCCCGAGGAGGCAGAGCCCAGGCCCCCTGCCAGCCGGGGCCGTTACAGAGAGAGTCAGCAGTGACCAGAGGGAAACGCAGGCTTCTGAGGGGCAAAATAACTCAAAACACAGCATTTACCTAGAGAGCTAGAAGTTTTTTGATTTTATATACACATATATTTTTTTAATTGACTTCATAGAGGAAGGGGAGGGAGAGAGAGAAACATCAACGATGAAGGAGAATCATGGATCAGCTGCCTCCTGCACGCCCCGCCCTGGGGATCAAGCCCGCCACCCGGGCATGTGCCCTGACCAGGAATCGAACCGTGACCTCCTGGTTCATAAGTCGCTGCTCAACCGCTGAGCCACGCCGGCCGGGCTGTCTTGGTTTTTTAATCAAGCTTTCTTCATACATTCACAATCTACAGATACTCAGCGCTCAGACTCTCCTTGCACGGGGCTAAGCAGCAGGAAGTCACATGCACAACCTTGACACCAGCGTTTCCACTCCTCACACCACAGGGTTAGTGCAGCTGCGAACTTCAGCAGCAGCTTCTAGGACTGTAGGCTCTGGAAACCATTCTAAGCTCATTCTAAGAAGGCGAACTGAAAGTGTGCAAATCTGTTTTTCAAAATACTTGTAACGCATCGGGAGGTCTCAGCTACCTTCTGCTTTTATAGACTAACGACTGAGGATTAAATCTGACACTGACTACGGGTCCCAGGAAGGGACACGGCCTCCCACAGGACCCACACGTCTGGTCCTGGGTCCTCCCCGAGGCGCATGTCCTGCTGGGTGACTGACTCCGCAGCACCCACTGCCGCGCCGGGGCCCCAGGCCTCTCAACGGTTCTGCACGGCGCCTGCGATGGGCCTGACACAGCAGGCTTTAGAGAAACATTTCCACAACATCCCAAAGGAGACGGGGCGCGTTCTACCTCCATCTGCCCTCCACAGGAGAGCAGGGGTCCTGAGCAGCAGAACCTGAAGTGTGGCTGCCTTCTGGGTATAGGACAGGCAAGAGGTCGGCCACCATCAGAGTCCCAGCACTCCAGAGAGCAGAGGACAGCAGGTGCAACAGAGCGATGCAGGGCTTTTAGGCCAACAGGATTGTTTGTTTGTTTATTTTAGCCCTGGTTCGTGTGGCTCAGTTGGCTGCACGCTGTTCCATGCACCGGAAGGTTGCCAGTTTGATTCCAAGTCAGGGCTCTTGCCCAGGTTGCGGGCGCAATCCCCAATAGGGGTGAGTGTGAGAGGCAGCCGATTGATGTTTCTCTCTCCCTTCCTCTCTCTCTAAAATCAATAAAAACATATTTTTAAAAAGTACCCATTTTTTAAAAATAGAAAAAAATACTTCAGAAATCTAAGTTTGTTTTCAGAAACCTGGTTTTCTAGGTAAATATGGAATAAAATAATACCAGCCGCAACAATGATCAGCAGCAATGAGCACAGATAACTCGGGCAAATGGCAAAAGAGATGATCCTCGCTGTTCGTTTCGTTCTTTGGAGAAAGACGCTGGGTGAGTATCACAGGAACACCTGCCTGCTTCTGCAGCGTCTGCTTCCCTTCCCGTAAGCGCCGAGCTCACAAAGAAGCACACTGGCTGTCACTCCAACTCCATTCCATTTGTGTTTCATCCTCTTCTCAATTGAAAAACACCATAAAGATGAAAAAGCTTGCTGTTATGTAGAGAATTAGTCTCAAGAAATATGAGCTTCCCTTGATTTTCAATAAAACCTTTCCCCATGAGACTGGGTGTTCCGAGGGCTGGAACAGGCGCGAACTCACGGGGTCCTCGACTCAGGCTGGTTCGGGGCTAGACAGCAGGCCCTGCAGAGCCGTGGACGGAAGCCGCGGGGCTCTCTCACCTTCAGGACCAGCTCGCAGCCTCCTCTCCTGAGGCGCCCTCCTCACCACCGGCAGCTTCTCCTCTCTCCCAGCGGGCCCAGCCTCGGCCACTCATCCGCGGCGCGTGCTCCTAAACACAGAGCCGCAGGGGCCCCAGCAGCACGACCATGTCCACTCACTCCACGTCCCACTCTCTCCAACAGCCCACCCAGCCCTTCACTGGGACAGCTGCTCGACAACTATCTGGTTGGTGAATTAACACAAATCGATATTTTTCCTCAAATGTGCACTATATCCAAGTTCATTCCTCCCCTTGGCTTTACACTTCAAACCCTGCTGGCCCTGCCCAAGGTCAGGCATGAGAATTCCCAGGAAGAGGGAAGCAGGAGACACCACTTTCTGATGCGCTGGCCACCCAAGGCTTGCTTCAAAATGAGTAATGACAAGTTATCCATCTGAACTCATCTAAATAAGCCAATGAATGAATAAATGGGCGAAGGAAGGAACTCTTCTTAGAGTCAGGTAACTAATACGGGACTGATGGCCTTGGCGGCATCATGGGAGCTGAAAGTAAGGGTCAAAGTTTGAGCAGGACCAGGCCTCAAAGGGTCCCCCCATAACTGTTTTTCAAATGAAGGGAAACAGCTACTATCCTGCAGCGAAAACTGCCAGGACCTCCTTAGCCAGAGCCGCTCCACAGGACAAGCCAGTCTCTCGTGCCTGCTCGGACGGGGCTATCGAAGATGCTATAGACAATGAGGGAATCTGAGCGTGGGCTACAGCGCAGGTGAAAGCCTCCTATTGGGAGATGAACTGTGGTTATGTACGAGAAGGTGCTTATTCTTAGGAAACACACAATTAAGTACTTAGCAATGAAGGGGCATCATGTTTGCCAATTGCTCATAAATGGTTCAGGGGGTGCACAGAGAAAAGAGAATGGCGAAGCAAACAAGGCGAAAGGCAACAAACGCTGACTCAAGGCAAAAGGTATTGAGGAGTTCTTTTATTATACTTGCAATTATTCTGTAAGTTTGAAGTTATATCAAAATTTAAAAGTTACAAAAACATATGCCATGTAAAATGGAAAGAAAACAGTGGTAAGGAAAAGGCAGTGGGAGGAGGAGCAGAGCTGTGAGCAGGGGGAGGAGGAGCAGAGCTGTGAGCAGAGGGAGGAGGAGGAGCAGAGCTGTGAGCAGGGGGAGGAGGAGCAGAGCTGTGAGCAGAGGGAGGAGGAGGAGCAGAGCTGTGAGCAGGGGGAGGAGGAGCAGAGCTGTGAGCAGAGGGAGGAGGAGGAGCAGAGCTGTGAGCAGGGGGAGGAGGGGAGCACTGTGAACCCTGGCAGCGGTGAAGCCCTCCCCCCCCACCTCTCGCCCAGCACCACCCCAGACTGAATGATTCAAACACACAGCCCACCAGGCCCCCAAGCCCTCAGCTTTCTGAGGGGAAATGAGGGTATTTAAAAGCATTGTCCTCCAGAAACGCTACACACACAAAATATACAAAAAAGGACTTTGTTTTTAAAAGTGCCTTGGGTCACAAAGGAAGAAAATGTCAGACGCTGGGGCCTGAAATTACGACACTGGGCTCTGTTTGCTTAAGATTAAAAATAGTTTCATCTCCCTTCCCAGGAACCTTGCCTCTCGGAGGAAAGGCCATCACCGCGTCGAGGGCCCAGCTGCGCGCAGATGCGGGCGGGCGAGGCGGGCTCCCAGCGTCAGGCTCACGGTCACCATTCGGCAGACGCACGGGAAGCCTCAGCCGGCCGCCCGCACAGAGGGCAGCACCCTGCCTCCTTCCTCAGCCCCAGCAACTTCGGGACATAGAAGAGCAAACACCTGCATCTACTTGGCTTCGAAAGCGCGTAGGTAGAACAGAAATGACATTTTAAATGTGTGAAACAACAGCCCAACTAAAACAGCACCGGCACACGTTCCGTGCCCAGCACTAGGGAAGGCCAGGGAACCCCGCTTCCTCCATGACACCTCTTCTCAGGGCAATTCCCATCCGCAGGGCACTGCTCACTATAGGACAAAGGGCCAGGCCAGCCATGAGCACGGCCCTGTACCCCACATCCTCACAGCAACGGGGGTCAGGCAGCGGCTCTGTCTCTCTACCAGGCACAGGCTGAGGCTGCCCCTCAAATTCTGGGGTCAACAGGGTGGGCTGCACACAGAAAGCTGCGGCATGCTGACCAGTTCCTGGACCTGGAGCTGAGCCTGCCCTCACCCTGACCTCCACATACCCACACCCTCAGCCCCAGCCCGCATGGCAGCAGCGGACACACCTCCCTGCACCCGGAGCGGGGAGGCCATGACCACGGCCTGCAGAGCCTCCCTCCACTCGCCAAGCCCCCCGGCCTGATGGCGCACAGGGGAGACTAGCCTCCGCCTGCACCCTCCCCTCCTCCATGTCCTCACTGCAGGGGCTGTGCCCTCAATGGAGAAGCAGGAAACTCCTCTAAAATAGCTCTCAAACAAGAGAAAATGTGTAAAACACAATCTTCTTAGGACACGTGAGGCCACCTTTCAGTCCGGACCAACCCGTCCCGGGTGAGGACCAAGCAGGACGAGAGTCCCTCAGCCGCCAGCAACCTCCCTCCTAACAGAACAGCTGGTCCACGTGGCCCCACAGGAGCCTCTAGTCCCCCCGTCACTGCCCGCACACAGTCCCCCCTGCCTCCTATCCCCTCCAGCTGAGCAAACCCAGCCAAGCCCCTGCCCTCAGTGAGTTCTCCCGCCCTCCCCTTTCCAAGGCGCACCCTTTGTGCACCCAGATGTCAGCTGGGCTTAGAGAATGATCTAGAGCTGCCTGTCGGCTCTCCCAGGCCCTCACCCTCACGCCTCACAGCACCCTCGGAGGTAGGTCTAGCCCCGCCCCCACTCCCCTTGAATCAGAGGCACAGTCTGCCTGTGGTCACTCGCCAGGGACTGGGTGTCAGCTGACAGTCCCCTCCAGAATCCACAGGTTACCCTAGCTCAGAAAGCTGCTTAATGGTCATTATTTAATTTTAAACACTTCCTAGATCAAATTCCTTTTTTCTTTAACTTTTCCGATTCTAAACATAGATTCATTAGCTTACTAATGCATGTAAAGCACTTAGAAAAGGACCTGACACAAACATTTAAAATATATATAGACAAGCCCGGCCAGTTTGGCTCAGTGGAAAAAGTGTCGGCCTGTGGACTGAAGGGTCCTGGGTTCAATTCCAGTCAAAGACACATGCTTGGCTTGTGGGCTTGATCCCCAGTACAGGGCGTGCAGGAGGGAGCCGGTCAATGATTCTCTCTCATCACTGATGTTTCTCTCTCCCTCTCCCTTCCTGAGACCAATAAAAATATATTAATAAATAAATAAATAAGATATATATACATAAAACACAAACAGTCTTAATTCAGTCACCTCTGACTCTTACTAGCATGTGTCACATTTCTGTGCTGCAGACAACCTACATGAGCGGACTAGCTGGGACCATGGACATCACTATGTACACCTGTATGCGTCCTGCTTTCTCCCCCCGACCCCCGACCCCGACCCCAAGCTGCAATAAGCCGGCCAAGGTCCATCACCTCCCACAGTGACAGGAGCGGGAGCGGCCGTAACAGAAACGGACTTGCTTCCAGTGGGGCTTCTTCTGCGGGACTGAGCATCAGCTCCGCCCAGGGGCCTCCTCCGGACTCCCAGCCGGGGCTCTGCTTCCCTCCACCCGATCAGAGGATCTGGATCTGGAGGCGCATTTAGAGCTTTGTCTCAAGCTTCCCTCGTGGCCACCTGTCATTTCTTATCTGATAACAAACAGCTCTACCCTCACTTGCCTCTACCAGAGTCAGAGACCAAATGCCTTTTACGATCTGGAAACCACCTGAAGCCTCCGCCACCGAAACTGACGAAACCCACGGGCAGCCCCTCTCCCCGGGGACCCAGGGGCAGCTCCCCCGCAACAGAGAATGAAACTGCAGTGTCTTCATCATCAGAGGCTGGAACCCAAATTGTCTTTTTTTTTTAATCCTCACCTGAGGACATGTTAGGGGGAAGGGGGGGAGGGGAGGGGAGGGGAGGGGAGGGGAGGGGAGGGGAGGGGAGGGGAGGGGAGGGGGAGATGTGAGAAACTTTAAACCAGCGGTTCTCAACCTGTGGTTTGCAGCCCCTTTGGCGGTCGAACGACCCTTTCACAGGGGTCGCCTAAGACCATCCTGCATCTCAGATATTTATTTTTTTTATATATTTTATTGATTTTTTACAGAGAGGAGGGAGAGAGACAGAGAGTCAGAACATCCATGAAAGAAGAAACATCGATCAGCTGCCTCCT
>NW_005872047.1:109194-116052 GCF_000147115.1 Myotis lucifugus
TAGCAACGGAAAATTATTTTATGGTTGGATCACAGCATGAGGAACTGTATTTAAAGGGCCAGAAGGTTGAGAACCACTGCTTTAAATGGTTCCCAATTTCTGTCCTTACGACAGTTCTTCCTGCTCAGAACGTGGGTCCTCACCCGAGCCCTGTGCTGACGTGGCCCTGGAGGAGACAAGGGAGCCCCAAACAGGCCAGGTTTCCAGGGAGGGTGCTGACTTCAGAGCAAGGGTCAGGCGTCCCATATTAAGTTCACTCTATGAACAACAGAAAAACCACTTAGGATTCCTGCTCTAAAGAGTTCCAACCCTGCAGCTCAGCTCCATCACAGGCCCAGGAACAGCACTGCCACTGCCCCTTCAACCAGAGCCCGCGCTCCGGGGCTCAGGGTAATGCATCTGCTGGCCGGCAGGTCAGTTATTCTAAGTGACTAGCCAGGAAGCCGTGCGGTCACATGAGGCAGGCACTGCTGTTAATAACTAAACAGAAATAAACATTAAAAAAAGGCACGTCCTGTCAGTCAACTCCCATGGCCACGCTGGCGGCCGGTCCCTGCTCCTACTTCACTGGTGTGTGCGGCTGAAGAAAACCAACCGGCACCAGAGGAGCCCCTCAAACCCCTGGACAGGGGCGTCCCGTGAGCTCAGGCCTCCATCCTCCAGCGACCACAGCCCTTTCTCACCCGACTGCAGCCAGCACTCCCAGGCGCACCCCCCCAGGAGCCCCCACGGCACCAAAGCGGCCCAGGCGGGCCAGCAGTCGAGACAGAGCTGCTTTCGGGAGGGACCAGTGAGCTCATGTCCAGGTCTGTTTGTTTTTAATAAAATACTTGGTTCACATAAAGTAATTTATCACGCATGTAATTATAAAGCACAACAAAAAACAGCCCTGAACCCATCACTCAACCTAAGAAATCTGTCCAGCCTCTATTAACTGTCATACTCTTAGTTCCCCCGGAAGGAGAAGGACAGCTGTGGTAACAACAGGTTCAATGGCGGAGCGGCGAGGCAGGGACCAGAGTGGCTCCTGGGAGGACATTCTGTCCCCATGTCCCTGAGGCAGAGAGATCAGGGCTTCACTTCAGGAGAGGGGTCCCGGGGACTCAGTACCTCAGACAGGTTCCTTCCTGGGGCCACAGTTCTCCTGCTGAGGGTATTCAGTGGCTTCCCCTACCTGGAGAATATCCTAGCATTTCACATGTTTCAAAGAATACTATTGTTGCCCTAGCCGGTTTGGCTCAGTGGATAGAGCGTCGGCCTGTGGACTGAAGGGTCCCGGGTTCGATTCTGGTCAAGGGCACATGCCTGGGTTGCGGGCTCGGTCCCCAGTGGGGGGAATGCGGAGGCAGCCAATCAATGATTCTCTCTCTCATTATTGATGTTTCTATCTCTCCCTCTGAGATCAATAAAAATATATATTAAAAAAAAGAATACTATTGTTGACTAAGGCCCAAATGATTCTTTCTCATCTTTACTGAGATATAGTTGAAAGCCAAAATACATCTAAAAAACAAGACCTACAAGTCCAATTTCACATTCACACACACAAGCACAGTCCTCTGCTCCCCAGTGGGTTCAGAGCATAGACAAGCTGGGAGGGAGCGCCCAGCCTCCCGGGCCCACGCGCTCCTCGGCCCCCTCGGGGCGGCAGGCCTGCCTCCCCAAACACGCCACAGACCTGCTGAGAGCGAGCTCAGGCCCGCCAAGGGGTCCACAGGATGCTCCCCAAGACATGACAACATCGGGCACATGGAGCAGGAGCCATCCTCCAAGCACTCCGAGCAGCAGCGCAGCGTGAGGAGTGACTGTGTGCCCTGCTGGACCCCCAACACCAGGAACCACAGCGGACAGAGGCCACCGCAGGCCTGAAGCAGGGCTGTGCCACAATGGGCCCCATTCTCCCTGGGAGCTCAGGGCAGGAGGGAGGGAGGCCAGGACATTCCTTCACCCCCTCCCACGGAGGGAAAGGGCACGGGAGGCTGCGTCAGCAGCAGCATGAGCAGCCATTTTCCTCCCCAGCTGCGGGATCAAAAGGAGCCCCTCCCCTCCTCAAACACCAGCCTGGAGCCCCGAGTGCCATCCATTCAATCGGGCGGTTCCACGGCCTGTGCAGGAGCCTCTCTCTGGTCAGCACTGCCCGGCCGGAGGGAAAAACCTCAGGGCGCTGAGGGGCGCGGACTCCACAGGCCCCGCCAGCCCAGGGCGGGAACTGCGAGCAGAAAAGGCCTTTTCCTGCGAAGGTTCCTCCCGGGCACGGCGCCAAGGAGCCCAGCACTGTTCAAGCTACTTTTCAAGCTGGAAAAGCACATCTTCAGACGGCAAACACAGTGTTCAAGTCTATACTGCTGACCCTTCTCCAGGTAACAGAAGCAACAGCTGGCAGCATAAACCCAGAGGAGAGCAAGTCCAGGAATCCTACTGTTATCTATTTGTGACTTTAATGAATTCTATTTTTAGACCTTTAATAAAGAGCTTCTTTTCTAGTCTCCTCCTACCAAATGTCTCTACTCAGGCCATTCAATCTTGGCAACACAGCTCGAAAGTCTAAATATGTGAGACACTTACTGCCCTGGCCGATGTGGCTCAGTTGGTTGTCGTCCCGGGCACCAAAAGGTCACCGGCGGTTAGATTCCCGGTCAGGGCACATTCCCGGGTTTCGAGTTTAAGCCCCCATCAAAGTGCGTGCAGGAGGCAGCTGATTCTCTCTCTCCCCTCCTCTCTCTCTAAAATCGATAAAAATATAAGAAAAGAAAAATGTGAGACACTTACTGAGACATGCTTAACAAACAGGTAGAGCCAAGTTCTCCACACCTCCTCATTTGCCCAGGAGCCAGAATCCCATTTGCCCAGCAGCCCTGCTCAAGGGCTATCCTGAGGCAGGTCTCCAGTATGTGAAGGTGCGGTAAGCGAGGCTCCCTGAGGTCAGGGCAGATCCAATGCCAGGACAGCCGACCAGCTGAGCAGGAGTACACACAGGCACGTATGGGGATGAGGGGCCGCCTCATTCCATAGCAAACAAGGGCTCGGAAAATGTATGGTGTCCCAGGTTCTGCTTAAAAGCCAAGCAAAGAGGAAACACTATTTGGAATTCCATTACTGACTATATCATTTTTCTTAAAAAAAAAAAAAAAAGGCTAGAGAATCAACCCAGCCCTAAAGAACAAGTGAGCTAAGAGGCATTTATGTCAACTAGGACAGAGCTGGCTCCCTTCTGCCATGGATGGCGCTGGGAAGCCTCAGTAATCCCAGACCCCCCACCCAGAATGCCTAAGGGAGATGCTCCCAGCACCCGGGGTTAAAGCCGACATGCCCGACCTTGCAAAAACAAACATCTCCAATTCCACTAACTCAGAAAGAACTGTCAGAGGTGCTCCTTGTTTGTAGATCCCCAAACTCCATCCACAGAAACTCAACGCCCACAGAAATGAAGAGCAAATGTCAAAACTGAGGCCAAGCTGGGCCCTGGACACTCTTCTCTGAATAGGACACATCCTTCCAAGTGTTTCACTCCTCCCCCTTGAGCTCCCTTCCCCTCAACTGGCACCTGCGCCTGGACTCAGGGTACCGAGGGCTGTGACTGCCTCAGGTAGGATGACTCTGTGGCCACCCCCACCCCCCTCACCCCCATGGCTGGGAACATGGAGTCTGGGCCTCTATGTGGCTATAAAAATTGCACACCCATGCAAGTCACAGAAAAGGGACTAGAAGAACGTACCCAGTGCTTAAGAGTAACAATCAATACAAAACTGCCTGACATTAGAGGGTGCGCTCCTGCAAAGGGTAAGTCACGTCTCATTTTTTCAAAAGCTTTGTATTTAACATTATGGTGATAAGAAAAAGATTCCAAAAAAAAAAAGAAGAAGATTCCGGAAACTTCATGCACAAAGATGTGAACTGCAGCATTACCTATTATAACCACAGTTAGAGACACTTATTCATTTAAGAACCGGGGACAGGTTAACCACAAAAAAATGGGGTATTTATAGGGCAACGTTCATGCTATAAGGCTAGGAGGGAAAAAGAGAATATAAATTAAATCAATACTCTAACCTAAACTTGGTCAAAGTGCTGCCCAAGGGCCATCTCTGGCGGACACCCAGGAATCAGGGAATAATGGTGCTCCTAGGGCGGAGAAGCGAGGACCGAGGGATTGGGTAGAATCAAGATTTCTTTCCCTTGTATAAGCCTTTTGAACTTTTTGAGTTCGTACCATGTGTTGGCATTTCCTATTTAAAGAATAAAATTGGGGGAACAAGGAATTTTCCCTTTTCTTTCTACTATCCTGCATTTCTCTTTTAAATATCTGTATTATTTGATACACCTTCCCACTATAGCGCTAACGTTCCATGGAAAATCATGCCGCCAAGTCTGTGTTGACGGCATCATCGTTCTCGTGAGAACCCCTTTCAGGTGCCTTACCTCCCGTCCTGGGCGAGGCTGCTCCACAAGCCACGTCTCCCTGGGCGGAGGCCCTGAAGGAAAGAAGGAAGCGGTATTGGTGACTGCCCACAACCCAGATGGAATCGCGCTACAATGACCGACTCCAAAGGAAGTGGCAATGCCACTCAGTCCCCTGCCCACACCACCCATTAGTCACCTTCTGTGTCAAAGGGTGACAAAGGAAATGAATGTTTTCTATAGAGTCAATCCAGGGCCAAAAATTATAAACAATTTCAAAACGTAAAATGAATCACAATGTCTAAAAGTTAGGCAGTGGCATTTGAAGAAACAATGAGCTCGAGAAGGCATAAATGAGAAAGGACAACCTCAACACTATTAAATGTACCCTGGCGTGTAGGATAAAAACATTTCAGTCATAAAGGTGACTTTTTAACACTTGGCTGATGGGTCATTAGAATCCTGCTTTTGAAATGTAAGTATAAATTAAGTCAACATACTGCTAAGGTTCCTGCAGATTTACTTCACGCCAACAGAGAGCCCAGAACGAACTTCACCGACTCAGCCACCCTCGGTTCACAGTACTGTACCACTGCATCCCACCCACCTGTCCACCCAGACCCGGAGCAAGGCTATGAAATTGCTTAGCTCTCAAACCTAAGAAAGAGGAAAATAAGAAACCCTATTCATTGAGGTTAAATTAAGCCCTCTGGGGTGTAATTTTGTAAACTACTCTAAAACCCTATTTATAGAAATGGCTGTCTGAGCAGTATTACTAATGATCAGAGAGCAGGGGGCGGTCAAAGGCAAGGCAGGTTACAGCAAAACTGCCTTCAATTCACACCCAAAGGGGCGCTCTCACCTTCCCCTTCCCCTTCCCCTTCCCCTCTTCTTCCCCCACAGGCCAGCGTCTCCTCAACTCTCAAGGGCCCCATGAGACTTGCAACCAGAGGAGCAATGGCCCCCAAGACCCCTTCCTGACTCTCCAGTGAGCTGCAGCAGCCCGGCCCCAGCTCACTTCTTTCCATAACTTTCTAGAAACCAATGCTGCCCCCCCTAGGCTCTCCTGTTGCTTCTTCTATCCCAGGCCCCTCCTTGTTTCACTGTCCCCAGCTTTAATAAACGAGCTCTAAAAAAAATGAATACCCAAGGCATGCTGGGAAGTGACCAGATTAACCCTGTATATTCAAAACCGCCATCACCTACTCCAGGCCTGGAGTCAGGTGAGAAAGGTGGGGCTTCAGAAGCAGCATGACACGGGCAAAGGCACAGACAACGCTCCAGAACGTGGAGGAGGGAGAACACCTCACTCCAGCCCTGGCCTGGCAGCTCCGCTGGTTAGAGCGTCCTCGTCCCCACACACCAAGGCTGTGTGGGTCTGATCCCCAGTCAGGGCTCATACAAGAATCAATGCAGAAATAAATGCAACAACAAATGGGTGTTTTTCTCTTTCTCTCTCCCGTCCTCCTCTTTCTCTCCAAAATCAATAAATTAAAAAAAAAAAAAAAAAAAGGTTCTCTGTTCCTACATAACTACAAACTCCTACATAACTACAAACTCCTGGCTCCAACCCAGCCGCCAGAGCACACAGAAAAGGTGCCCCGTCCTCCCCTCCCACCCTGGCCTCCGCTCACCTCTTTCCCTCCACAGAGTGGTGACCTTCCTGCCACCACCCCATCACCAATCAAGCCATGACCCTTCTTGACTCCCCGGCTCAGAAGCACTGCTCCCCTGAAGTCTGCCCCCAGCCTCGGACCCCACGCCGTGGCTCACTCCAGCCTGGTGCCCAGAGCAAGTGGCGCAGGCCCCAGAAAGGCGCTGAGGAGCCCTCATTTCTGAGAATGGTCCCTCACAGCATGTGCCTGGAGTCCTGGCTTCTGCCACCACCAGAAACCTGGGCTTGGTCTTCACCCGAGAAGCACCCATCCCAGGCCATCATCATCAGTTTGTTGCAACACAAACGCAGATGGGCAGAGCCAAATGCTCAAGTGAGCTCGAATCCCCCCTCCGCCACGGATGACAGTCTGCAACCTCGGGGACGTTCCTTCATCTGTGACTCAGTTTCCTCAGCTAATATAAGCATCACAACGGTGCACGTAGAGCAGAGACACCAGCGGCCGTCAACTGGGGCTGTGCAGGGCCATGGCATTACTGACCTAGAAGCAGGAAAGGCTGGAATAATTGGGGGGGGAGGGCGGGTAAAGAATTGAGCATGCTCCTCTGCCTCAGGATGAACACACACCTACTAACCTACTCTCACAGGTCAATACACCAGCCCTGGCCAACAGGAAATGGAACCCCCCAAGTTCAAGTGACCGAGAAAGTTTTGTTTTTTTTAATATATTTATTGATTTTTTACAGAGAGGAGGGAGAGGGATAGAGAGCTAGAAACATTCGATGACAGAGAAACATTGATCAGCTGCCTCTTGCACACCCCTACTGGGGATGTGCCCTCAACCA
>NW_005872047.1:116486-118476 GCF_000147115.1 Myotis lucifugus
CTGCAACAGCTTGGCATCCCCTGGGCTCAACCTTTTCAGCCTCTTCTCAGAGGGCTCCTCCCCCTCCCCTCCCCTCCATTGGCTGACCTGACACCAGGTCCTGACCCTCTCCCCTCCCTGCACACTACCTCCTGGCCACCAGCAAGATCTTTCTAACACAAGTGTGGCCATGCCTCTTCACTGGCTACAGCCTCCCAGCTCCTGCACCCTGAACATGAAGTCTGACCTCCTCAGCACAGGAAAGGCCCAGGCTCCCAACTGTCCAGCTGGAGGACTCACAGGTGCTATTTTAGGCGCTCGTGAGCGTGCAGTTCCCTGTGCCCGACCTTGCTGTCCCCCAGCTAATGCCTGCTGGCCCTGCAGGCCTCCGCTCAGGAATTCCCCCCATCCTCAGGCTCCCACAGCGCCATGGCAGCACCCTGAGTGGGCAGACACCTCCAATCACAGCTTCCCTCACCCCTACAGCCCTCAAACCGAGCTCCCTCAGGGCAGAGCCAGCCTCTGTTCCGTGGGTGCCCTGGACCCACCACAAAAGTTGGCAGGCAGTAAAGCCAAATGCCTGTTAAGTGAATGGATGTCTACGCCAAGTTAAATGTTCAGAACAGTGAAGACTTGCCCTCTGCCTCCTTCGACAGAAGCCCATAGCCGCACAGCTTCCGTGCCCGCTGCCCATAGAAGACGCCCGTAAGGAGCCATACCGTACCCCACAGGCTGTGAGAGTCACACCAGGCATCCAACCCCTCCCCAAACCTGATCTGTGAGAAATGGCTCCTCCGCCTTCTTCCAGCATCAGGCCATGGGCTCTTACTCCAAGGCAAACAGAACAAAGTCCTATTCAACTTCACCTATAGCGTTTATGCCTCCCAGGTTGAATTTTTTTTTTTTAACGTTTTTAGATTGTACAGACAGGGAGGGAGAGAAACATTGATGCGGGAAACATCGATCAGCCGCCTCCCGTACACACCCGGACCCGGGATCAAACCCTCAACCTGGGCATGTGCCCCAACAGGGAATGGGACCAGCGACCCTTCTGTGCGTGGGAGGAAGCACTGAGCCACACCAGCCGGGCGGTGGCATTTTTTTTTTAAATAGACATTCCAAAAGCGTCATGTCACTGAACACTTAGGCATAGGACGGCCCGATAAAGTTACAAAGTCCCATCTACACCGGAGTCCACAACACCTGGTCACACGTCCAGCTCTCTACCTGGACTTCCGTTCCACAAACTCCAGCCTCACCGCCGGCCTCGGCTCCAGGCAGGAGGCACTCCCACCCGCTCGTGGAGGGGACCCCAGGCGGGGCTCCCAAGTGAGAACTCCCGGCTCTCAACGTGGGTGCCCCGCGCTGCTCCCACCAAGGCAACGCTTCCGGCCACGATTAAAGCCCATTCCGAAGTCAGTTTACAAACCCAACATGTGGTCCCGGAGGCTACAAGGCGCCTTCTACACCCGCAGCTGAGGTATGAAGTCAACTTGGAATGGATGGCACAAGGGCTTCCAGCCCCGAGAGCCTGTCCTCCGGAGACATTGCCCAAACGCGCCCGCGGGGAGCTGGGTTCCCACCGAGTGAAAGGTGAACAGGCAGCCGCCTCCCGAGGAGTTCGCGTGTGCGCTCGGGTGGGGGTGGGGGTGACCCCTGGGCTCCGGGCAACCCGGGGCCCGGCGGCGCGGCGCCCTATGGCCCGGCCTCCGGCTTCCGCCCCACTGGGCCGCGCGACCCTCGGTGGGAGCCCGAGAGGCGGCCCCCGGACCGCCGCCGCCCGCGACCGCCGCGCAGGCCCCGCGTTCCCGAGCGCACGGGCCGGGCCGAGGCCTTGCCCATCCCCGCGGCGCGCGGCCCGCCCAGCCCCGAGCGCCCCGAGCCCTCGCCCGGGGGACCGAGCGCAGGGGGCGTTCCTGCCCAGGCCGCGCCGCCGCTTCACCGCAAGGACGTCCGCGACGGCGTCCCCGCCCCGGCCGGACAGCCAGCAGCAGCAGGTGTTCCTCGGGAG
>NW_005872047.1:119166-125817 GCF_000147115.1 Myotis lucifugus
ACCACCCGCTGACCTGCGAGTTCCGCAGCCAATGCGCGGCAGTACGGAGGTCGCCGACGACGGTCCGCGCGACGCCCGCTTCTGCTTGCATCGCCACTCCGCAGAGCGCCGCACCGCGCGCAGGCCACGCCCCCGCCCGCGACGCGCCGCTCATTGGCCCGCCACGCCCCCCATCCGAGGACACGCCCCGTCCTGAAGCCCCGCCCCCAGGCCAGCCGCGTCCGTCCCTGGGACACGCCCAGACCCGGCCGGTCGCCCCGAGCTCGCTGGACTGGGCGTGGGGGAGGGGCGCCGCACCCAGTGCTCCATCCTCCCGCCCCGGCGCCCCGGTGTCCCCACCGCCCCCACCCCAGGCGTTTGGGCCTCGGAGACGTATCCGGCTAAACCGGGTGGTTAGGCTCGAGAACTGGCCTGGCCACAACTGGCCACCCCTCGACCGCGTTCGCCCTCCTGCTTCCCCCGAAGCAAATCAGGAGGCATCTCTAAGCCGTGGAAACCATCAGGAAGCGCCCTCCAAACTGCCAAGGGTGATGGCCTGTTGCCCGGCACTTAGCACGGGTGGGGAAACTGAGGCGAGGGCCGGCCGGGCGGGAAGCCTGACTCCCAACTGGCTGGGAGGCCCGGGAGCGCGTCGGGCTTGACCCGCATACCCTCCCCCTGCTCTGAACGCGGGAATCTGATGCCTACGTGGGAGCCAGAAATAGCTCCGATCAGGGCGCACCGGTCACTCCTGGAGGCCTGCATTCTTTCCGGGGGCGGGGGAGCCAGGGACGGGGTGACTGCTGAAGTCTGTCTCCCTTCACGGGGAGGGTCCTAAAGGCGCTCTCGCTCTCCTTACCCACAGCCCTACCCCCAAGGCCCGCACATGACCGTAGAAACTGAACCTGTGCAGGCAGGGATGGGTCTGGGGAGGGGACCCTGCTCCCTTTCCTCCCCAAACCCTGCGCAGGATGTGTCCATTCCCGTCCAGGCCTGAGCTCTTGTCAGGGAGCATTTTGAGCACAGAACCTGGCTGCTGCCTGCCCAGGGGGGCGGGGGCGGGGGGGAGGTTCTCCCTGAATCCAGATAAGCTCTGGGTCTCCCCTGCTTCTCCCCCCTCTTCCCCTCAACCTTAGGAGCACCTGGGAGAAGCACATTTCAAAGAGAGCAGAAAGGATGCCCCATCTCCCAAACACACATTGTGATTTTTCATACTTAACTGTACAGGCTCCACACCCCATTCATACGGACTTGAAAAGGAACGAACAACCAGGAAAAGGCCCCACATCATCTCTTCGATGTTAAACTAAAAACTAATGGCCTTTCAAATTCAGCTCTAAAATGCTGCTGCTTTGAAAAGGCTAAGAATGCAGAAAAGTCATTTGGGTTTTTAAGCAGAATATATCCTCTCATTCACTCCTTCAGCTTACGGAGTCTCCCCCCACATACGCACACCCACCTGCCCCGAAAAACACACCAGGCACTGCTTGGCAGCCCTGGGTTCTGCACGGGATTTTAGTGTCTGAATATGTATGTAAATGTTTTTCCAAAACAAAAGGCTGCATTGGGTACAGGCCTCATGAGACACCCCCCTCCTACCATCTGCACAGAAGCTGATCGTCCATAGATGCCAGAGTAACTCCCCTTCTTCCCTTTTGGCACTGGTCTTGCCACATAAAGCACCAGACCACATTCTGGCAGCCAGGGTCCCTGCACCCCAGGCCCAAGCACCCCCAGAGCTCTGGCCAAGGGCGAATCTCTACCTCAACTAGCTGGTGCCCAAAGGTGAGCTAGCCCTTCCTCATCCAGGAGGAGGGAGTAAGGACTAGAGCTACATCCTTTCCAGTCCCCGCCTCTCCGGGTTTGGGGCTCAGCTGGAGGTGCTGTGGCCCCAGGCTGGCCCTGATGCTCTCCCCCTCCCCTAGCCCCCCAACCTTGGCAGAACAGCTCTGAGCTCTGGGCCTCGATTGCTGGCTGGCTTTATTTTTTGTCTGGAGTTGGGGTTCGCCCAACCTCCTGTCCCTTCAAGCCCTAGAGGTCAGAAAGGCTAACCAGCCCCCATAGAGCCCACTGCAGAGTAAAGAGGGAGGGGGACAGCTGGGCCCATAGGTCGGGCTCGAGCTGTAAAGTCAAGGCCTTGTTACTCTGTAGTCAGGAGAGCCGACGCCTTTCCCCTCCTGGGGAACCGCCCGTCCGTCCCCAGGGCCCAGCACAAAGTTTCCAGTGACTCCTGGGGGCTGTTCTGGAGCCCCTGCAGGACCTCGGCCGCCCTAGGTCAGGCTTGTGCCCACAGCCAGTTGGAGAACAAAACCAAGAATGAGGCCCAGAAGACGCCCAGGAGCAGCTGCTCAAAGCGGTAGGGGCCTGGGGAGGACGATCGAGAGGCCCGGGCAGTCACCCCTCCCCTCTCCTGGCCCTTCGGCTCACCACCAGCCAGAGGCTCCAGGAAGGCTGCCAGCCCAAGGTTCGTCCCCCCCTGGAGCATGAGCCCCTGAGGCCACAGACCCATTTGCTTGGTCCCACATTGCCACCATCACCTCACAGTCTGCCCATGGTAGAGGCTCAGTGTCTGTTTGGGAAGGAAGAAATCGGGGGGGGGGGGCCACCAGCCTCGCCACCTGGTGGGCCGTCACCCCCAGGGTCCAAGTCCTGAGCAAGGCTGAGGCAATCGTGCCGGGGTCTCCTTGGGGCTGAGATGACTTAGCCAAGGCCTCGGTTCTAGCTCAGGTGAAAGCCAGCAGACACCTACGGGATCAAACTCCTCTCTGGGCTGAGGGTTCCAGGGCTCTCCATTCTGGCATGTTCCCAAGGAACCCGGGCCAAGGGCCGTGCCCAGCCTCAGATTCTTCCAGAGGGAGGAAGGCTCCGGCTGCTGATCCGCCCCCAGGCCCGGTGGAGAGGGGCAGGGGGCAGTGCTGGCTGAGGGTGAGGCTTCTGACCCAAATGCCAGGCCTTCAGGTCTGCGTGGAGCAGTGGGCTGGCAAGCAGGGCAGCCAAGTCAGGGCAAGGGAGGGGTCCCTTTTGTCTGAACTTAACAGAAGGCAGATTGTCTGGCAGCTCTGGCAGAATGAAAGGGCTGATAAGTTCATCCGGGAGAAACTGCCAGTAGGCGTGTTTGCGGGTCACCACCAGCCTTCCCAGAAGCCAGCCCCTTCCCTTGCAGGGCCTCACTCCGGCGCTCCCAGCAGCCCCCTTCGCACAGGCCTGGCACAGGCCTCCCTCTGGTCAGCCAGGCGGCAGCTCCCACACCTGGCCTCCGGGACAGTCCAGTCCAGGGGGACAGGACCCCACAGCCAGGGTGAGTATAGCTTGAGTGAAAAAAGTCACTTCTTCCCCCCGGGTGGGCACACATGGCCTCTGTCTCCCCCCCACCCCAGCACGCGGCACTCCCTGGGATCAGACAGTCCCCCAAGGCCGACTTCGGGTCACTGTTCCCAAAACACTGGGTTTATTGGCCTTGAGCACTGGACTCGACACCAGGTTAGGTCTGGGCTGACCGGCAGCCAGGGAAAGCCAGCAAAGCCCGGGGGCCTGTTTGTTGGTTCTCTTTCGTCCCTGACCCGCTGGCTCCTAAGCTCAGTCTGGGGAAGGCCCCCCACACTCAGCTGGGTCAGCCGGGAGCGGCCCTTCTCTGCTCTCAGCCATATGTCCACGCCTGGCTCGGGGCTGGACCCCAGGATCCTCCAGGGCAAACCCCTCTTTCTCAGAGTTCGCCTGAGACCTGAGCATGTCTCTCACCAAGCTGCACCCCTCAGCAGCCCTTTAGTCAAGAGACAGGGACCAGTTACCCAGCAACCACTGATTCTGACTGTCACCATGGCTGGCGGGTATGCCCTTGGACAGAGTGGACAGAGGCAGGGCCTCTGGGAGCCCCACCTGTGGCCTGGGGGTCCCTAACGCTCCTGGGAGGAATGAGAGGGATCCTTGGCGTCATCTTGAGGGAAACTAATTATGGGATAAAGAGTGACTGTCAGCTCATCGGCCTCCCATTGTGTCTGCGCGAGGAATAAACCCAGAGCTAAGGTCACTGCGTGACCGTATATGAGCTGCTTGCCTTTTCTGCTCGTCCGCATCATCCAGTGACCTCACATGCGGGCTTCAGCCCTGCCTGCTGGCTGAGCGAGACAGATGACCACTTTGTGTGACCGAGTCAGGACCAGGGTGAAACATCCATCGTGTGTTTTCAACCCACAGACATTTTCCGACTCTGTTGTACGCTGGGAGCCCAGCAAGCGACAAAAGGAACAAGGCTGCTCTTGCAGAGCCCGAATCCTAGTGTAACACGACAGACAGCAAATAAATAACAATGATAATAAACAAGTCCGTGAAAATGGGATCACCAGGGGCTGGGAAGGCTTGGAGGGGTGCAGTTCAGCGGGGAAGTCCCGCAGGAGGTGAAGGAGGAAGCCCGGGTTCAGGGAAGGCGTGGAACAGGCCTGGGATGGAGGAGGAAGTGCGCCCGCAGGTCTGAGGAGCCCTGCAGGTGGCCATGGCCTGAGCAGTGAATGGAACAGGGAATGAGGCAGAAAGAGCAACTGGTGGGAGGGCAGGCGCTGAAGCTGGACTGCACCAGGCCGGGCTTTGCCAGAGTAGATCCCAGGACCAGGACCAGGCAGGTTAGCTGAAGGGTGGGAGCGAGGAGGTGGGAGTGGAGCGGGTGGTGGCCTCGGGCCTCCAGGAAGGAATGTGGTGGGGTGACTAATGGGGGCAGCAGTTTGGCCAGCCCGGACCCTCCTCCCCCTGGCAGGTGGGGAGAGAGAGACTGAGCAGAGAGGTAGGGGGTCTTTTGGAGGGAGGAGTACCAGGCCCCAGGGAGTCGAGTCAGAACAAGCATTTAGAATACCTTGGAATGCAGAGAGAGAGAGAGAGAGAGCCAGAGGAGGAAGGACAGAGGAGGAAGGACAGGACAGAAGAGGGGGAGGGGACACCCTGTGGTGGGGGAATGGTTCCTGGGTGCGGGCAGCTCCTGGTATTGCTGCAGGTGGGGGCTCTAGGGCAGATCCTGCAGAGCCCTCCCTCCCCACTCCCACCCCCAGGCCTAGCACCAACTCCCTGGGCAAAGAAGTCCATGGCTGGGAGCCGCGGAGGAGGAGAGAGGAGAGGAGCGGGAGTGGGAGGTGAGGAGGAAGGGACAAGTTCCTGCCCCAAGACAGCTTCCAGGGAAATGACCCACCCACTCCCCCGGGGCTGCTGGCAGACACAGGACTGCAGGAGGCCCTGGGGACAGGTGAGCTGTCACCTGGAGGGCACTTGAGACCGCAGCCAGCTGTCCCCTCCTGCTGACTGCTCAGGGCCAGTGCCTTTAAAGGGCCGCTCCCGCCAGTTCCCTTTTCCCCAAAGGGGACTGGGTTTTTGGGGGGGGGGGGGCTGTGAATGGGCAGGAGAGGTCTGTGTCCATGGGGCTCAGTGGGCTGGACCCGACAGGGACCTTCAGGACCCGGACGGCCTGAGTGGGAAGGACGGGGCCAAGGGCAGGAGGGGTCCTCAGGTGGGCGAGGCACTGGCTGCGGGGGGGGGGGGCGTGGTGGAGGGGGCTCTGCCGAGGCGCTGACACGTGCCAGGGCCTTACAAAGCGCCATTCACGCGGCGTGGAGGCTTTTTCCAGAAAAGGTGAAAAGCATTTCGCGCCTGCCTGCCTCTCTCATCCCATGTCAGGGCCCACGAGGGACGTGGCCGCTGGTCCGACACAAGGGTGGGGACGGGCTGGAAGGAAGGCCGCTTCTGAGCGGACCTCCTGGGCCTCGGAGCCAGGGCCGCAGCTGCTCATCCCATTTGGGGGAGGGGCAGGAAGGAAGGCTGGCCTCCGCTGACCCCTCCCCGCCCTCTGCTGAGACTTCCTGGTACTCACCCCGCTGCCTGGGACCCTCGGCGAGGTGCTGGCGTTGAGGTGGGCAGAGAGGGGAGCTCACGGGCTCCTCACAGGACTCACCCTGGAAGTCCCAGGCCTCAAGGGACAGCGGCCGGAGCTCACGCCCAGGCCCGAAGCTACCTGTGACCCTGTCCTGCTGGGCGCTCTGCCTCACTTCCTGCTGCTGCAGGGCCAGACTCCCCGCTTCCTGCTGGCAGGGGCAGGGCCTGCAGGTGCCCCAGGCCTACCTGCTCTCCGAGGCAGCCTAGAGTTGAGGTCCCAAAAGCCCAGGCCCTGGGCCCTGCCTCTGGGGGACTCGGGCCTTGGGCAAACCCCTCCCTCTCTGAACTGTGGGCCACAGCTTTCCCAAAGCCTGTTTACTTTCCTGCCCAGCGGAAGGCCAGGGCACAGGTGCAGATAAGGAGCCCAAGGGGGTGGGGCGGGAACTATCCATCCCAGCGACAGGGCTGGGGAGCATCCCAGGGGGAGAGGCCCCAGAGGGGCAGAGTAGCCCAGAAGGAAGGCCTTTGGGGAACCAGGGGGAGCGCGGGGGAGCACTGGCTCCTTTTCTGGCCGCCCAGCCCCCACCCCCACCTCCTCGTTTCCTTGAGGAATTTTTGTTGCATCGAAAATTCAGGCTGCCCAGTCGGCCCACAGATGCTTCCCCTCCCCCAGGGCCTCCTCCCCTTGGGCTTCGGACTTCCATTCCCACGGCCCTTCCTCCCCTGTTGCTGCCCTCCCGGCTCCCTCTTTTTGAGCGGCAGCTGTTCCCGACAGCTGGATGGAGGGGCTGAACTCCCATGCCCTCCCCCCCCCCCCCCGCA